>NW_005841839.1:819456-821116 GCF_000455745.1 Alligator sinensis | reverse complement strand
GGGGTTGTTTGTTTGGTTTGGGGGGGTGGGGGGGCGTGGCGTTGCAAACTTGAGTAAAGAAACCTGGGTTTCTTTACATATTTGGAGAGTTGTCTGGGGTAAAGGACTGTTGCAATACACATTGGGATAGAGTTAAAGCCCTGTTTAATATTTATGCAAACATGGAAAGATACCTGGCATGAATTGGATGCTTAACTCTTATTTGTTGCAGTATCTTGTATGCATCTCTCTGGAAGCTAGGAAGAAATTTTACATTTGTCTAACATTTATGCTATAAATGCCAGGGAACTGAGGAGTGTTCTTAGCACAGAAATTGTCAAACAAAGGGCTTATCTACACCAGAGGTTCTGACTGTATGGTAATTTGATCTAAGTGACTACCGCTTAGCTAGAGTTCACCATGAATATGGCCAGAAATTCTGGTGTAGGCACTTAGAAATACACATAACTATAGTGTTGAGCTTCTATTAGCTTAGAGTGAACAAATATGTGTAATCCAGGTTAACAGTCTATCAGTTAGCTTGAGTCAATAACAACAAATTCTAATGGATAGTTTAAGGACAGTGTGGGGCCTGAAACTATTGTGTTCTTTCCAAAGTTATAAATCAAATACTAATCTCTGTCTGGCACATTCTCTTGGATTCCCCAGGCTTCATGCTTTAGTGCCACAAAAGTATTTTATGTACTCCTGACTGGACTGCTGAGCTTGAGCAAGGTTTCCTATATGCAGATTCTTCCCAGTAGCTAGTGGCTGCTGTGGCATTATAGTAAGGAAATGATAGCCCTTTGCTGCTAATTTTCCATGTTTAGTTCCCAAGAAACAAAAAGCTGATGGGAGAAGGAGGTGGAAAATGATTACCTCTGGGTCTTGCCAGAGGTAATATGAGAGGAACCAAATGTGAGGTGAGGATGTCAGGGACTTAACAGCTGGAGCATTCTGATATTTCAGTAAAGGATGATGCATATAACTATTATATCTTAAATAAATGAATAACAAGCCTGAGCTCATTTACTTCAATAAAAATGGTAAAAAGTAAATCAGTGCACAGTATGTGAAAGCCATCAGAGTTATTCAGTTAAACCAAGATGTAGTACCTGATCATGCCTCCTATATTTTTCCAGTCTGCCATTCTGAAAAATGCTCCTCAATGGTGTCAGTAGAGCCAAATAGTGCACATGTTATATGGTATAAATTATCATTGTATAATGGGAATCTTTTTTTTTCCTACCTGGTTCCTAGTGGTAATACTAAATAACTAAAAGTTAACCTTTCTGTTATGATGTTTTAGTGTGATTTACATTGCATTGGCTGTAAAGCTTTGCCATATATTGTTTTCTTAATATATTGGGGAGTGATTTTTTTTTTTCTGCCATAGCAAAAGCACATTTTCCCCACTATTGACTAAGAAGATTGTCTCCAGAATGTTAATGTATTTTGGTCAAGATGCTTCCTGAGAAACTTAATCAACTTGTATAACCTGAGGATACCTGGTTTTGTTTTATAAAGTTAATTTCTCTATTGTTTTGATTCATTCACTAAATTCTCAGGAATATTTGGTATCCCAATTTATAATGTTTAGGGGTCTCTGAAAATTATCTTGCTTAGTTGCACCATAATTACTTTGTTATTGTACTGTGCGGGTTATTTTGGCTTATTCCTG
>NW_005841839.1:800366-819392 GCF_000455745.1 Alligator sinensis | reverse complement strand
TCCTGCTGTTTTCATATTAGTGCAGGCTCACTGCTGCAGGATGCTGTTTTGAAAACATAAAACTGATGTACAAATATATGTTCATATTACATAACAGGAATTTTGCATATTTTGGTTAAAATTGCAAACCTAATTTGTTTGTAAAAACCATGTAGCATGATGTACTGAATCCATGAGTATATTTATGCTGAATCAGTGTCAACTCAACTGTCTTCTGATGCTTGAAGGCTAGAACTCAGTGGTTTCCTGATAAATCACTAGTATTTCTATGAACTGTCGGTGGTAAGAAGGCTTTTGTCCTTTCTGGGAAGCCATTGCAGTTCAAGATAAATGAACAGGATGAAGTTGATAATTCATTCTGTATAGCATACTAGCATGTATATGTGTAGTCATAGATTTTAATTGTAGGAGGGATAATTATGATCATCTTGTCTGTCTTCCTTTGGTGATCATCTAGTCTTATCTTCCCAGTAATTTTCCCATCATCACTAACTTCTGGTTGAGCTAAAGCACATAATTTAGAAGTATACCTAGTCTTTATTTAAAAATTCCAAGTAATGGTGAATTTACTACATTACTCAGTAAGTTCCAACAGGTAATTACCATTAATATTTTTTACCTTATTTGCAGTCTGAATCTGTGTACTTCCAGTTTCCAGCTATTAGAAAATGAATCTGTTTTGTTGCCCCTCTTGCTCAGTTAAAGAGCCTTCTGCTATCAGAGAGCCTATCTTTAACACCCCCCTTCTCTCAGCCCCCCCGTATCCTCCTTTCCCTTAGATAGCAACTGAAAGTATTGGATTTACGAAGTCTCAGTGCCAGGCAGTTGCACCAGATTTCAGATCTTGATTTGGACATTAAAACTGGACATGCATCCCAGTGATCTCAATAATGATAAATACATTCCTCCTCGTCAACTGTTTCCTGCTTTTAAACTGTTTCAGTATTCTCCTGCTTCTACACCCAAGAAACATAGCATCCCTTATTGCCACAGCATTCACTGGGAGCTTAAGTTCAGTTAGCCTCCATGATTCATCAGTGCTTTTCAGAATCACTGCTCACCATCTGCACCTTTGCTCCTAGGTATATTGCCTTCTATCTGATTATATGAAAGTACATTATTATTAATCCATGCAATCTAGCAAGTACTAAATGACTGTGCAGTAGCCACCATTACTGTACAGTCCCAGAGGTGCACAAGTCATTTCGGACCCTACTGCACAGTAGCAATGAGCTACTACACAGTAGCATTGGTGGCACAGTTCATGCCTGCCGATGTTACACTGCTGTAATGATGAGTTATATCACTGTAGCATCTAGTGTTGATGTGCCCCATGTAATTCAGCCCAATTCAATGCATATGGATTATCACCTACTTAATTGTCATTTTTTTCATTCTACAAGACTTCATTCTCATTCATTGAACAGGATAGGTAGACTTCACAAACTGGGCAGATATTCAAAATATTTATTTATTTCCTTATTATTCAATATTTAGCCCAACCTCAGAAGTTCTCAACCTTTTCAGAGTCGGAGCATCTTTTTTGAGTGTAGCGGTACTCTTGGTTGAGAACCACTGTTGTTCTCAACTTATCTCAGTGGTTCTCAACTGGGGACTGCTAGTACCAGGTAGAACTGCCCTGTACAGCAGGACTGGGAAGATCTGTGGCATGTGTTCTCAATCCTCCTGTGTTAGGGTTCTCTGATAAATCTAAAACAGGCAGGAGATTGGCTTGCACTGTAGTCCTTCCTGGACCAATCCTGCACAGCATTTCCCAGAAACAGAGATTGGTGTGGGGAAGCAGACTGGGAAGAGCTACAGCACAAGTCAGCTCTCCTGCATACTTTAAGCTTGTCAGAGAACCCCAATGCAGGAGCGGTGAGTGCCTATTCCATAGTCCTGTATGTGGGGCACTTTTACCTGGCCACAACCACCAGCATCATGGCATCCCTGAAAGGGCTTTATGGCACCTTCTTTGAGAACCACTGCCCTAAGCCTTATTGACTGTATCTCACCCAAGCCCTGCACATAATAAAGTATTATTCATTCCCTTATGGGTTTTTTTATGATGTTCATCTTATACTGTGATAAGCCCAGAGCCTTAAAGATATTTGTGTATCTTCCAATCTTTCGAAGAACTAAATCAAATTTTGAAATGAAAATATACCAAATGCAAACTTTGCTACCCCTGGTAGTTGAATTAGATATTTAGACAGACACTTAAAGACACTGAAGTATAACATCTGTCCCTAAAACTCAGGCTTCCATAATCAAAAAAGGAATGAGTGCTTTGCAATTTGTTATAAGGAGACAGAGAATGGTTGCTCTCACTAGTACTACTGAGCATTATTATATAACACATAGCAGCAGCAGTAGTAGTAGTAGTAATATTGTTGTTGTCATTGTCATTTGATATTGTGGTGGTGCTTAGATGTCTCAGACAGGTTGTACTATTGTACGATAGGATATTGTACTGCAATAAGCAAACATTAAGTTATCTTCTTTGTTTCATTTAAAGACAAACAACACCAGCAATTCAACACAAACTTCTAAAGTCATATTTTTAAAAATAAACATTAAAACTGTAATGTTTTCAACTTGGGTTTGTTTGGGTGGGTTGGGAAGAAGGGAATTGAAAATTAGGCCTTTATAAACTTTAATTTATTTTGAAACAAACAGTTATGTGATTTCCCTTGGTAGAAAGAAATATTATTTCTCTGCCCAAGTAATATTCTCAGCCTGTAAACTTCAGGTAGACTTTGTTAGCTTCAGTCAAACAGCACCGGTTGTAATCAGAGCAATCTGAAGATACTATAAAAATAAAAATTTTAAATATCATTTAGACGCAAAGACAAAATGATGGCAGCACAGGTCAACGATATGCATCTTTGGAAATGTGCTCAGTATGTGGACTCACAGATGTTCACTTTTTTTCAGACTAGTGCAACCATTGCTTCTGTATAAGCTACCAGGTTGTCCAAAATAATCATGAGCATATGTTGTTGAGCTGAATTCTGCTTTCTAATGAAATATGCTAAAGATGGTTCTGCGCTGACTAGAGGACAGCTGTGGCCCTTCACTCTGTCAGACTTCATCAGTGCTCAAACTTGGTTCCCTCAGAATCAATTTCACAGAATATAATGGAACTGTGAATCCTGCAGTGTTGGCTTAACTTTGAGTTTGTTCAGGAATATTCAAAGCAAAGTTTTAATGACAAACTCTAAGTTAATGTGGTATTTAAAGATCAGATTCCAATAGATGCCAAGCTCATGGGAGCTGCAGGAGCTCAGCATTTCTCTCAGCTTAGAGACAAACTGATTTTATTTTTTTTCTGTATTTTTTTAAAAAGCCAAATGTAAAGTTAAAAAATCTGTAACCTTAAACAGCCCAGTCAGGAAAGTGCTGTCTGAGCTCCAGAAATGCCTGCTTTCCTGATCCATCACTTGAAATTAAATGAAAAAAATAGTGAACCAAAATGGCAGTTGCATTGATGGCTGCTCTTGTGGTCATTACTGACATAGAATATTAACTATCACAGACTGTTTGATATCTATTTGACATCATACATATATGATATAGATATTGTTCAGATATTGCTTTCATGTTATTACAACTAAGAAGGATATAATAGGTTAATAAACCTTGTATAAGAGTTCTAGAGGAATGTGCAACCCTATAAACTAAATAAAAATCATTCATCTGCCAAAAAAATTGGAATTGTATAGTACAGACTTTTCAAAAGCTCCACGCAGGAGCTCACATCTGTGTCCCCTTTGCTGAGGAATAACTCTCTGGTGCAGCACTCACCCTTGCCCCATCAGTTCTATCCCCAGCCCTGCTTCTGCTCATTCTACGAATCAGTGGCAATGCAGAGGCGGTGCATGGGGCTGCATGTGCACCCCCTGAGAGCACTGGTGCACCCCCTGACTGGCCACACTCGCTGCTTAGGCAACGGGCAGACGGGAGTGCCGGTGCCTACCCCTGCAAGCACCAACCAATTACAGTCACTCCCAGAAGCAGCCGCAGCCACTCCCAGAAGTGACTGCAATAATCGGCCATAGCAATCAGCCATTGCGGGATCAGCAGTGAAGGGAACACCTCCCCCAGGTCGGTGGGACTGGTCATGGGGGGAGGGGGGCACATGCCCCCCGTGACTAAGGCAGCACCAGTTGCCCATGCTATACATTCTGGGATTCTTCACCCTCTTTTCCACATATAGGACTAGCAGCCATGGATTTGTCTTCATTCTCTCCTTTCCTGGGAGTAGAAAGGGTACCTTCTTTACTCCCTCACACCCTTCCTAGTCCAGATATTGCAGAGAGAAAGGATGTCAGCAGAGAAGCCATTTCTCACAAGAAGATGAAGGAGCAGAGCTGCCCTGAAATGCAGAGTTCTTTTCTGCACCTTCCTCCCCTTGCCAATTCTTCTCTATCTGATTCTGACCTGGATAGGGCTCCTGAGGGGAAGGGAAAATAGTTCTACCTCCCTCATTTGCCAGCTGTGGTTGGCTCCTTTATCCCAGGATGTAGACAAATGGAACAGAGAACCAATCAAAAGAGGTCTTCATGAAGGCAGTGCTAAAATTTGGAAGGGGAAATGTCATTCTGAGATTGGCTCCAGGCCCAGTCAAATCCCAACACTCTTAGAAAAAAGCTTTCTTCTGAGTTGGCAATAGCATGCAGTCCTGAAAGAATATGAAGTTAGTCATTCAGAGATTTGAAAGAACCAATATGGTGTTAAGTGGACATGAAATACTGGGATTAGTAAAGTGCTGATTAAATTTAAAAAAAACAAGGTCTTGGCCTCCTTCAGTCATTAAAGTGCCCTCATACTTTTCATGCTTATGTTTCCTAACTGTGCCCATTCTTATAAATTCTAATTCTGTATTGGTGTTCATAGGGATTTCTGATTCTCTATTTATATGTCTTCTGATTTCTAAAAGAATATTTTTCACACGATTTTTTTAGCTTTCTGTTCTCAACTTTTTTGTGGTGTTGCTATATACTTTTAAATTGCTGCCACATTTCACCCTAGAAGACACCGTGTTTCACTCATGTATAAAATAATCCAAAAATAGAATTTGTATATCATTTTAAAGTTCATTGGTATCCTTTGGGGAGAAAGGAGCTATACAAATATTAGGTGATATTATGAAGCTGCTGCTGTTACTCATAAAATTTCACAGAATCAATGAAATACAATGAAACTTGTTAATAATGACCACCATTGGGATTCCATTTTTATTTGGCTCTGAGACAGAAGTCATTCGTCACTCAGTTTTACGTATGTAAGCATAAAACAAAACAAAACAGGAGAAAACTTGGGTGACTTACGTTTGGGGAGTTGAGCAGATACTAAAAGTTCTTTTATAAAATACTGCATCATATTCTCCTCTGTAAGGTGTACAGCCCAGAAAAGCATGGTTGTAGCATAAGACATTTTGACTTGTAACCATGTTTGTATGTTTAAAAACCAAAAGTTACCAAAAAAAATTAAAAAAAAAAAAAAAGTCTGGCACCTACTTCAGCAAAGGCAAATATTTTATTCCAAATTTATTAAGTAAGGTGGTGGTTCCACTTTGTAATATAGCATGACCAAAGCAGAGGTGTTTCCTTTTTGATTTACTTAAATATTGTTGAATACCCTTCATGCTGATTCATAGATTTCATAGACATTAGGGGCTGGAAGGGAACTTGTGAGATCATCAAGTCCAGTCCCCCTGCCATAGGCAGGAAGTCTTCTGGGATCAAACAATCCCATAAGATAAGTATCCAAACATGTTTTGAATGAGTCCAGAGTAGATGCTTGCACCACCTCTGGGGGGAGTCTGTTCCAGACCCTGGACACTCAGACTATAAAGAAGTTTTCCTTATGTCCAGTCTAAATCACCCTTCTAGAAGTTTGTGACTGGTAGACCTTGTTATCCCTTGGGGAGCCCTGGTGAACAACTGTTCGCCCAGATCCTGGTTCACACCCCTTATATACTTATAGGCTACCACCAAGTCCCCCCCAAGCCTTCTCTTCTCCAGGCTGAAGAGTCCCATGTCCCTCAACCTCTCCTCTTAAGGCTTGCTCTTTTGGCCTTTGATCATGCAGGTGGCTCTCCTTTGGACTCTCTCCAGTCTGACTGCCTTCCCCCATAGTTTAGTGTTGTCCATGAACTTCACCAGTACGCAGCTGATACCCGAATCTAGATCATTAACCAAGATGTTGAAGAGTACTGGCTTGAGTACTGAGGTCTGAGGGACACCACTGGTCACCTTGCACCATGTTGATTTGCTCCCATCAATTATTACTCTTTGGGTCTGATGCCAGAGTCAGTTTCCCAGCCATCAGACCATGAGATGGTCAAGGCCACAATTCCCCAGCTAAACCATGAAGACATCAGGGAGACCAAGTCAAAAGCTTTCTTGAAGTCCAGATAGATGACATCAACCTCATCTCCCTTGTTCAGGCCATGCGTCACCTGGTCATAGAAGGAGACGAGATTGGTCAGGCAAGACCTTCCAGCAATTAAACCATGTTGCCTGGCACTCAGAAAGTTGCCTTCCATTAGCCTGTTGCTGATGAAACCTTTGATTTTTTTTCAGGATTTTTCCAGGGATGGATGTCAGACTGATTGGCCTGTAATTTCCTCAATCTTCCTTCCTTGTAATTGGGACCATGTTGCCTTTTTAACAGTCTTCTGCTACATGTCCTGAGTGCCACGCATTCTCAAATATCTTCACCAGAGGAAGTGCTATGATGTCTGCCAGCTTCTTCAGGACTCTCAGTTGCATTCCATCTGGGCCTGTGGATTTATGGATGTTGATCCTCTTGAGGTGTTCCCTCACTTGATCTATGTCAATTGTGGGTCTGTCTCTCACACCCTGGATGCTTTGCATCCTGTCCAACAGGGTGACCTACACAAAGTAATCATTTAGGAGACTGGCCTTTTCCTGAGTGTCAGATGTCAGCTGCTCCATTTGATTTAGCAGGAGTCCTATGTTGCCTTTGTTCTTTCTCCAACTCCCCACAAAGCTGAAGAAGGACTTTTTGTTGTCCCTCATTACTGTGGCTAGTCTAAGTTCAGTTTCTGCCTCGGCTCTTCTGATCCGCTCTCTATGGGTGCAGGATAGTGCTGTGTAGTCCATCTTGGTGATGATTCCCATTTTCCATCTGGTGTAGGCTTCTCTTTTTAGTTTCAAGATGTCCAAAAGTTTCCCAGACCTACAGGATTTCCAGTCCATCTCTCAGCTTTACAATGGCTGATCTATTTATCTGTTTACTGTATTACAGCTTTTCATGATTTTATATAGAACAGGCATCTATCTAGTAATGCTTTAAAAATATTTTTTATTCCAATTGAAATATCAGTGGGATAAAGAATGTCATTTATTGTGCCTCTGTTAAAGTGATGTCCTAGGTGTGATGGTCCAGGAATTGTGTTTTTAGGACTATTTTTTATTGGACCAACTGTACAGCATGCTTTGCTTTCAAAAGTTTGTGTAACTTTATCCCAACTACGCAGTTGGTCCAATAAAGGATATCAGCCAAAAAAAACCCTTTTTCCACTTGCATTTAATATGCCTGTAAGGTTCTCAGCACAAGTAGGTCCTGTCCTAGCTGAATACCAATATAATGCTGTCCCAAATAATGCCACCCTTTTGAATCCTCAGACACACAACTTGTAAGGGTACAAAAAAGGTTTTTAAAAAGCTGTTATGAGTTTCAGGGCCTACGACCACAGTGTAGACCTATTATAAGTAGCTGGATTATGCTGTGGGGAGTTCCAGTGGGCTGGACAAGGAGTCCTTCATCCTGCATCTAGTTGTTTTGTAGAGTACATGATCTTTGACCATTGTTTCTCCATGCAACTTGTGAAATACATAGAATTGCCAAAAGCATCTACTGAGTAATTTGCTGGTCTTACCTCTGAAAGTGTTCTTAAGTGCAGTGAGCTTCTGTAGAAATGGGGTCCACGGCTCAGAAAAGGTGAACTTGTCTTACACGAGGTACAGGATGCAAGAGGTAGTAGCTTTGGGGAACAAAGATGGTGCAATCTTGTCCTAAAACCCAGTGCCTTTGTATCTTCATTAAAAAAGTTGAAACCTTGCAGGTATTGTCCACATTGGATCACCACAAATGTAGGTGCTGAATGATTACATGATGTTTTGCATTTTATGAAAAGTTTTATTTTCTCAAAATTCATGAGGGCACAGTTATGTCCTTTATAGCCATGACTACAAAGCCAACACGTAAGTTGGCAATATCTGTAGCTCATATAAATGGTAATGAAAGAATATTTTCCATCCTTGTTCCTTGAATGGAAAAGTTGCCAGTTTAACTTAGTTTCCAATGCACTGTAGTCAAGCCTCAGTATAAGGTGGTAGTCTGATTTCATTGTCAATATCTCTGTTTCTCTGTCTGTCTTCCTGCCTGTCTACTTAAGGCAAATCCGATAAGCCATTTAATTAGGAATGTGGGTGATGAGGTAAATATTTACAAAGAGGTGAGTTGAACCTGTATTACTGTTATATATTTATATATTACTATATTACTCTGTTATATATGTATGTATGTTTATGTTTATGTATGTGTATATGTATATGTGTGTATATATGTGTGTGTGTGTGTGTGTGTGTGTTTTTCCTTCTTGGGACATGATGCAGTTTTAGAAATAGTGGTGCTATAATGCCATTATAATAAATAGAGGCAAATTCACTATTCCAGGTTGGAAATAAATGGTTTAAATATTTTTGTTTGGTTTTATTTATATGATTCAAGCATTTATCTTCTGGATATTGTGGGTGACTTTCTGTTGTCCCATGAGTAATTCCTTACTGGATGGGCAGATGTTGGTAATATCACTACAGACAGCACAATGCCCCATGTACTGGAAGCTTAACAGAGACGTTAGCTTGTTTCAGGTGGTTCAGATTTGAAGTGGAGCATGAATGATCAATGTTGCAACTATGTTTCCATCATTAAAGCTATTTACATTTAAGAAGAGAATTTCTCCCTCAGCTATTAAAAATTTATCACAAGAAGGCAGTCTACTGAAGTTATTGATTATGTATCTACTAGCTTTCCTGTGCTAAATATCCCTTTGGATTTAGATAAAAAATCTTGCCATGAACTTTTCACAAAAAGTTTGACAGTTCTCCCCACCCCTGTCCTTTTTTGTATTCTGTAATGAAAGGACACTGCTTCAGATTCCTCCTCTCTAACCCTGCCTGTGCCCACCCTGGCCTCAACCCCTGTACCCCTCACTTCATAAACAAACTACACATATCTATACAGCTATCTAACACAACCCATTATTTTTACAAAATTTTGTTCAAATGACTACAACATACATTTTCTATGGGGAAAAATAATGTACTCTTGAATTCAGAATTATGCTTAACTTTATTTTAAATGTAGACCTGGTATTTTTCTGTATCTGGGTTAATGAATGCATGATGAACTGAATTTAAATAAAGTTGTAGAATTCTTCATTGGATAGGTGGTGAGATAAAAATGTCAAGATGCATAGTAATTTATTGGCTATTACTGAGTTCTACTTCATAAATACATTATTTAATCAAAAGTCTTGTTGAAATGAGGCAGTAAAAACTGGATGTGTCATGTTTAAAGTTTACATAATTTATATTTTATATGGCATTTATAATATAAAGGCATAGGACTGCTACTATGCCTTATCTCCTGATTTCAGTGATTCCCATTAGAATATTTTAATTATAATCTGTACTAATTCATTATTATTTGACACAAATAATGGCTATCTCTAAATTCATTTAAATAGTTGTTTTTAATGGAGTGAGTGCAGATAGTTCATGCTCTAGTTAATGCCTGCATTTCACCTTCCATCCTAACCTCTAGCAACAAATTACTTTTGGGCTGTTGTTTCTCATGGTTTTTATCTAACAAAAATGAGTTGTGTTTTAAAATTAAACTGAAATCTCTGTAGTCAATAGGTAAACTTGAGGACAAGAGACATATTTCCTTTATATATTTCAATAAATGAGCTATGGCATTGGATAAACAAAAACCAGATGAAACTAGAAATTTAAAAGGAAACACCTGATTTTTAAGTAGAGTTGCTTAAGTGTTAAGTCAAGTTTGAAGAAAATCCCCATATCATCTTGAATCCCTTCATTCTTCCATTTACATTTTCACCTCTTTTAATCCATATATTATAACCTAGAGGAGATCAGAATTAGTTATATCCGAATCCACTTTATATTAGTAAAGCTAACTGCACTCTTATACATTAGCAGGTGCATCAGGAACAGGTCTAGGGAGGTGATATTTCCCTTCTGTGCAGCATTGGTGAGGCTACAGCTGGAGTGCTGATTTCAGTTTTGAGTACCACATTTCAAGAGGGATGTTGAAAACCTTGAGAGGGTCCAGAGGAGGACTCCTTGGATGATTAGGGGCCTGGAGGTAAGGCCCTACAAAGAGAGATTGAGGGACCTGGATCTCTTCAGTCTCCACAAGACAAGGTTGAGAGGGGATTTGGTGGCTGTCTATGGATTCATCAGTGTGGGAGACAGCAAGGAATAGGAGATGCTTTATTTACCAGGGCACCCCTCGAAGTTGCTAGAAACAACAGACACAAACTGACAGAGAGCAGATTTAGAGTAGACATCAGGAAGAACTTCTTTATGGTAAGGGTTGCCAGAATCTGGAATGCGCTTCCAAGGGAGGTGGTGCTCTCCCCTACATTGGAGGTCTGTAAGAGGAGACTGGACAAGCACCTGGCTGGGGTCACCTTACCCCAGCGCTCTTCCCTGCTCAGGACAGGGGGTCAGACTTGATGATCTACTAAGGTCTCTTCTGACCCTAAACTTCTATGAAATCTATGAACCACCTTCACTCTGAATATTCTACTTGCTGTATTTATATCAGTAGTCCAGGACTAAGGCTGAGACCACTTGAACTGTCTGCTGGGCAAATAAATCTGTAATCCTCATCATTATATCTTGGCAAGGTTTTAGGGAAAAAAAGCAGAAGTTCTTTTGAGATATTTTAAAATTAAATAAGAATGATATATCATTCCCCCTCTAACATAAATGCTTGAATTTCATGTCAGGTTTGGATGATAAATTTGCTGTCTCCTTAAAATACTTCTAGCAATGGTGAATTAGGAATTCTATTAACAGAACATTTTATAATAGTTAGGAAAACCTGGTTTCTTCATAAATAGGGTAGTTATAGATTTTAGCATTACCATATTATTTGGAAATCATTTATTTCTCTTTTTCAAAATGACCAACTATAGCCATGTAAAACAGATGCTTTGCTAACTGTGTTGCTGTTATTTTGTAATTTATATTAACATTTTGATATTTTATTGTCTTCCTATTGACTTTCTCCCCATAATATGATGCTACAGAATACAAAATATAGTAATTTTATAAAATGCTAATGCATTAGGCTGCACATGAAATGAATAAGCATTAAGCATATTCAGCTCAACAGGAAACATTTTCTGAAAATCACACCAAGTTACCAAGATGAAATTGGTAACCATAAATTTGTCATGCATGTCCCTTTCTTTTCTTTGGGCTACTTGTTAATTAATTCCTTTGACATAGATGCACAGAGGCATACATTTTTGTTGGATGTTATCCGTGCATAATTTTCTCTTTTAGAATTCTGAATTCCACAAGTTGGTCATCCTTAGGGAGAGATGGATTGGGTAAGGATGTTCATGACCCAAAATCTAAGTCTGAGTTAGTCAAGTACATTTTACAGATAAATAAAAGATATAAAATGTTAATAGCATTGATTTTGCAAGTACAAATATTGTTAGTCTATTGTGTCACAGATACCCCCAATGGGGGAGGGGTGTGTGTGAGGGGGAGGTGTTTGCTTGGTATCTCTCCAACCTTGTCTGGTATCTGCAAGTACCCCCTAAAGCCAGCCTATACATGGCTTTTAGAGTGGGGGGGAGAAGCCATTCATTCTGAGGCCTTGGATTCCTGGTTCTACCTAGGTTTTCACATCTCTGCCTCAGAAGACTTAATTCCAGTTTAGCTCCAAAGTGAGGGATTGAGGAGTGTATTCTGAAGTTTCAAGTAGCATAACAAATAGGTCCTCTTCAACAAAGGAATTTCTTGGGGAAAAGTCCACCCAGGCAGAGTTTCTATACTTCCTCCAGAAGATTAAGTAGTTTTTCTGTCCCCAGAGAAACTGGCCCACACAGCTCTGAGCACCTCATAATATTGGTGATGCATAGCAGGTGCATGTGAACCCCCTGAGATTGGCAGGGCACCCCCAAGATAGGCCATTGCAGACACTGGCACTCACCACCACCCTATCTCACTGCTGACACTGCCACAGCCACCTGCAGGAGCTCCCCACTCACCGTCGCCAATCCCCTGCCACTGACACCACCTCCATCACTGTCTGCGGGCAGTCACTGTGCCCCCTTAGCCTCGGGAGACATGTATCGTTCATGCCTCAGAAGTTGCTTGTTTGTTCTCTCTCTCCAGTCTGCCCAACCAAGAGCCACAAAGGTGGTCACCTGGTCTTTCCCTTCAGACTGACCCCCACCAGCCCACATTGTGTTTGTTCAGTCTGCCATCTCCATTTTCATACTTATCTCAATCTCTTCCCTTTGTCTCCTCTGGAGCATCTTCTAAGGGTGATTACCAAACACAACTAGTGTCAATATCGCTATTCAAGTTCTGTTGATTCTGAAGATCCATTTTTTTTTTGTCCCAGGTGTGGGCTGCTCTGGCACTTAGTAGGGTCTCCATTACCTTTCCTTCTCTGTGTACTAATTTTACAGGGACACTGAGGCATATAACATAATAACAACATAGAAACATCTTAAACATAAATATTACCATAAAACTAGTCATCCCTCAGAAACATACCCAGCTAAAGACCTATTTTAAAGAAATACATTTTTCTCATAATGAATTCTGAAAACCTTTTTATTCTAACATGGTAATAGTTAAACTACATAGATGCAAAAGATTCTCTATATTTAATGAACTAAGTAAAGCTGAAATGAATGACAAAACTGAGTGATACTGAAACTGCAAGAAAGCTATGAGAGGGGACAAGGAACAGTGTATTTTTATATAGCTTCAGCAACACCAGCTACTCTAGTTTGTGAATTAACTTTGTATTCAACATTTTGTCATGTACATTAGGTGTTATAGTGCATGAAATGAATACATAGTCACGTACCAGTAGTTGCAGTTCCAAGTAGTGATCGACAATACTGCCTCTAGCTAGCTAACACTTTTTCCTATGAAATATTTTCTGCATGACCACATCACAAGTCAGAAGACAGCAATGGAATTTATGAACTGGTTGCAGCCATCAGTGGTACTGAGATACTGGTTGTAAAAACTTAAATATTGGCTATTTTTCTCTCACACACATTTTTTTTACCAGACCCTCATTGGTAGTGTCATTTTCAAATGTATTTATATGTATACATTTAATTCAAAAAGGAATATATGGCCTTATCTCCTGCATTAAAGTTAACTAATGGTAGAGATAATCTTGTTAATCGTGTTTATGTTGGAAAAAGAGAGATGTAAAGAATTCAGAGGAATATCACATGTGGGATTCTGGCCATCTTTTCTCTCCCTGTTCTTGTCAGTGACTTAGTATTGAGCAAGTCTTTTAATGTCACTGCCTCAGTTTATCTATCTAAAGCCCTGAAGAGTCATAATATTTACATAGCCTAAAAAGAAGTGTGTTGAAATCAGACTACATGCACATTAAAATTAAAAAATGCATGTTAAGTGTTTGATTTGTTAATGTTTAAAGTGTTCTATTACAGCTCTGTATGTGTGTCCCAGCTACAGGTTTTGACGGTGAGGTTCTTCAAAACAAAAGAAAAATCAATGGCTTTAGATTTTTTCTTTATATCTATAGAACAAAATTGGGTTATATTGGGTTATATACAGAAAGGATCAAGCCAAAATCTTTAACAAAACTATAAAAGGTTGGTAGGATTTAGCAATTAATAAACATCTGTCATATATCTAACTATTCAGATCCATTATTAAGTAAGGAAAGATAGAATATTCATAGAATATGATACTTTTCAATATACATGGCAAAAATGATAGAATATAATGCAGACTATTAATTCATGCCCATTAGTTACTTAAACATTATGTAAAACTAGCCCACATTGCATATCTCCTATAAATATTTTCATTTATTATATCTGAGTTATGAGTTATTTAAAGAATAGCTATTTCTAAATCCATGGGTGGACATACCTATTTTGGAGTAAAGTTATCTTGTTCCTTTTTAGATCTGTAATACTTTGAAAGTGCTGGGTTGATCCAACAAGAACAAGGCACTTTTGTAGCTAGAAATAGCTATTCCTGAGTAACTGCATGTGTGGGCAGGCCTAAGGTACTTACATAACTCCCATTTCTAGAGATGCATGAATAATTGACTGTTTTGATTTGGCTGAAAACCAGATGGAAACATTTCAAGTTGAATTTACCAAATTATTTATTTATTGATTCTTGATCACTCCCCTATACCCCCCCCCCGCCCCCACCCCACTCAGGGAAAACATTTTTAAAAAAAGGTTATTTAATTTGATACAAAACTAGGTCCCCAGAGGGACTTGAGTATTCAACTCCAACACTTTAATACCCACGCTGGTTTGGTATTTTGGGCCGGGTACTCCCCGTCTAAAATGTTGACATTATTCCATTTTCGTATAAATAATCAAGCATTGCATCAGGGGCTGAAAGTGAGTGTCCAAGTGAGTATCCTAACCTTCCTCACTTGTTCTCTGTCTCTATGAATACTTAATTTTATACAAAGTGGAAAGGCTCCAACAGGAGGGTTTGGCTAAGTCTCAGAGTACCCTACCTTTTGATGTTTAAGAGACTCACTTGAGAGTACCCACATCCTGTATGTTTCTTTGTCTTTCACAACTATCCTTGATCATAGCCTGCTTATTTGAGCTTTATAGAAGAGAAAGTCCTAAATTTTCAAGGTAAGCTGTATGGACACAGGAAGGCTTAGACCCATGGTCTGGGCTCAAAGTACTAGAAAGACATTCCAGACTAGCTCTTTACTAAATGGCACATTTTCCCAAGAAAGAAAACATGTGTGTATGCAGTAGTAGGGAGGACACTGCAAGAAAACACTGAAAATAATTCCTACTTTTACCATTAGGATGGCTAAATAATATAGTTATTTTGATGTAGAGTCAGTGCTGGAGACTTCACTGGAAGTTCAAACACAAAATACTTTCGGAAGTTCTAAGATTAACCAAACTACCATAAATACAGGAATCTGGGAGAAGATGGGGGTAAAAGGCAGTAAAGGGAGCTTTGCCATCATCAGCAGGCTATTAGAAATTTGTCGCTGACTTCAAAGGTTTAGACACTCATGAATTATTCTGATGCAGTTAAGAGGTAAGTCCCTGTTCTCAGCCATGTTGGCCAATCTCCTAGATAGGGCTTTAAACTAAGATTGCTGGGGGACGGAGAAACACTGACCGGAACATGCCCAGGGACCAATGTACAAGAAAGCGCCATAGATGGGGACATTAGGAGAGCCAACCTTGCAGGAGCTGAGGGAACGGTTCTCCTTCAGCATGACAGGAAGTTAAGGGTCTCAATTGGAGGACTCAGGCGCCTGTACATTAATGCCAGGAACATGGGGAACAAGCAGGAGGAGCTAGCCCTCCTATTCTCCACTAGGTATTACAATCTAGTAGGGATTATGGAGGCCTGGTGGGACATGATTGGAATGTAGCCATAAAGGCTATACCCTACACAGAAGGGACTGAGTAGGGAAGAAAGGTGGAGGTATAGCTCTCTATGTGAGGAAGCAGTACACCACCCTTGGAGGTTGATATCAGCTCCAAAGAACTGACACTCAGGCTTCTCTGGATCAAACTGTGGTGGGGGCACAGAGAGAGAGACCTAGCTGTAGGTGTATACCATAGACAACCAAACCAGGGGGAGGAGCTCAATCTGGAGTTCTCTTGAGAACTGACAGAGGCTGCTAGTGCATGGGCCATGGTTGTCATGGGCGACTTCAATTACCCAGACATTTCTTGGGAAGAAGACTCGGCCATGTCAGATCGGTCGTATTCCTTCCTGATCTACATTGAAGAGCTCTTCCTGATTCAGGAGCTTCACGGGCCAACCAGAGGTAACTGTCTCCTACACTAAGTCTTGGCCAAAGGAAACTATCTAGTGACTTAAACATAGAGGACAACCTGGGTGACAGCAACCACAAAACCATCATGTTCATTGTCCATCGCAAGGCAGGCAAATAAGATAGCAAGATTGAAGTTTTGGATTTCCAAAATGCAAATTTCAACAAACTCAGAACAATAGTAGGGGAAATGCTATGGGACCAGGGACTTGAAGGCAAAAGGAGTGCATGAAGAGTGGTCATTCCTTAAGGACATGATCCTTGAAGCAGAAAGGAAGCCCATTCCCATGCAGAGGAAAGGTAGCAAAAGGGCTGGGAAGGCCTCTTGGCTAAACAGGGAAATCATGGTCTTCTTAAAAAAGAAGAAAGAGGAGTACAAACAATGGAAGCTTAGGACAGTCTCCAAGGAGGACTATACAACAATGGCCCACACTTATACGAAGCAAATTAGAAAGGCTAAGGCAGTGACTGAACTCAAATTACCAATGGAAATCAAGAAGTCCTTCTTCAGGTACATAGAGAACAGGAGGAAACCAAACAGGAGTATGGAACCATTGCTCAGGAACCCAGGAAAGCTGGTTACTGACACTCAGGAGAAAACTGAACTACTGAATGACTACTTTGCTTCAGTATTTCACTGGGCCAAGGGGAAAATCATGGTAGATAGGACACAGAATGGGCATGGTGGTAATGACTGCCTTTTTACTATTGATGTTGAACTGGTGCATGATCAAGTAAAAAAATTAGACATATATAAGTCAGCAGGACCAGATGAACTTCATCCAAGAGTGCTGAAAGAGCTGGCCAAAGTCATTACAGAACCCCTGGCGAAACTCTTCCAATACTTGTGGAATTCTAGAGAGGCCCTTGAAGACTGGAACAGGGCCAGTGTTGTGCCCATTTTCAAGAATGGGAGGAGAGAGGACCAGGGTAACTATAGGCCAATTAGCTTAACTTCTATTCCAGGGAAAATGCTGGAAAAATTCATTAAGGAGTCTATGTGCAATAGGCTTGCAGAAGGTAGGATTATGAATGACAACCAGCATGGCTTCATCGCACGCAGGTCTTGTTTTACCAATCTCATCTTCTATGACCAGGTAACTTGTCACCTGGATAAGAGATAGGAGGTCAACATTGTATACCTTGACTTCTGAAAGACCTTTGATCTGGTATCCCATAATGTTCTCATGGGAAAATTGGAGGATTCTGGGTTTAACTGCATGAAAGTTAGGTGGGTAGGAAGCTGGCTGTGGGGTAGGACCCAGCAAGTTCTAATGAATGGATCTGTGTCATCCTGGAGAGAAGTGGCCAGTGGTGTCCCTCAGGTATTAGTACTTGGTCCAGTTCTTTTCAACATCTTTATCAATGATTTGGATGTGGAGGTGAAGAGGTCGCTGGCCAAATTTGTGGATGACACCAAGTTATGGGGGAATGTGGTCATGCTTGAAGATAGGCTACAGATACAGGCAGACCTAGACAGAGCAAATTGGAACCAGATTAAGTTCAACATTGAGAAGTGTAAAGTGCCCTACCTGGGGATGAACAGTCCCCAACATATAGGCTCAGTGGTGCCAAGCTGACCAGCACCATGATTAAAAGGGACTTAGAGGTAATAATAGACCACAGTATGAATATGAGCCATCAGTACGATGCTGTAGCTAGCAGGGCAAATAATACTCTGGCATGCATCAATTGATGCATCTCAAGCAAAACCAAGGAAATGATTCTTCTGCTTTACCCAGCATTGGTGAGACTGCAGCTGGAGTACTGTGTCCAGTTCTGGGCACCACACTTCAACAAGGAGAGAGTCCAGAGAAGAGCAAGCTATATGACAGAAGGTTGAGGGTCTTGAGTCTCTTCAGCCTAAAAAAGAGAAGGCTGAGAGGGGACTTGGTAGCAGCTTACCACTACATCAGGGGCTCGGTGAACCACTGTTCACCATGCATCTTTGGGGAAAACCAGGACTTATGGCCACAAACTCCTGAAAGACTGTTTCAGGTTTAACACTAGGACAAACTTCTTCACAGTTAGGGTGTCCAGACTGTAGAATAGGCTCCCTCCAAAGATGGTGCAATCACCTACCATAGAAATCTTCAAGAGGAGACTGGAAGAGACTACACTTAACCCCAGTTGTCTTTTCTGCCTAGTGTAGGGGGGCTGGACCCAATGATCTTGCAAGATCCCGTACAGCCCTTATACCCTATGAATCCTTGGAAGCCCCCAAAGCAAGGGTGTTATCAAACAAAGCTTGTCTGATAACACAAAGTATGTTTGGGTCACCATAGTTAATGTTTCTGGCCATAGTATGTTACTCTGCCTGAGTCTACAGAGAGTCTTGTACAACAGCTTAGAGGTCTAAATTCCTCCATTAATGTTTTTTTATTCTAAGTGGGGCTGTGCGAAGCTTTGGTCGCTGATTCAATTCAGAGGAGATTCAGCTTGATTCGGCAGCTGAATCTCCGAATCGAATCAGGAGACTCATTAATCTCTCCCCAGAACAGGGCCGATATAAAGCCTTTTCCACCTGCCATAGGAACATGAGAAAATACAGTATTTCCAACTCGCTAGCATCAGAGGTGCTACAGGGATTTGGGAGCGGGGCTTAAGGGTCTGGGGGCACAGGTGGTGTTCTCGTCGATCCTCCCAGTCTCAGGCTATGGGCCGAGGAGGGACAGGAGGATCTATGTGGTCAACCAAAGACTGCAGCGCTGGTGTTGTCAAGAAGGCTTTGGCTTTCATGACCACAGCCCGCTCTTTGGCGAGAGAGCCAGAGAGCTGCTGGGAAGAGATGGCCTCCACCTTTCTCCCCTAGGGAGGAGGCTCTTCTCAGCCAGACTGGCTGACCTGCTCCACCGGGCTTTAAACTAAGCCCGC
>NW_005841839.1:791312-798422 GCF_000455745.1 Alligator sinensis | reverse complement strand
TGGTGTTCAATGCCGATAAATGCAAGGTTCTCCACCTTGGGAAGAAAAACCCTCAGCATCCTTATAGGCTCAGCAGTGCTATGTTGGCTAGCACTATGGAAGAAAGAGACTTGGGGGTCATCTTTGACCACAAGATGAACATGAGCCTGCAATGCGATGCGGCGGCTAGTAAAGCGACCAAAACGCTGGCTTGCCTCCATAGATGCTTCTCAAGCAAATCCCGGGACGTCATTCTCCCCCTGTACTCGGCCTTAGTGAGGCCGCAGCTGGAGTACTGTGTCCAGTTTTGGGCTCCACAATTCAAAAAGGATGTGGAGAAGCTTGAGAGAGTCCAGAGAAGAGGCACGCACATGATCAGAGGTCAGGGAAGCAGACCCTATGGTGACAGGCTGAGAGCCCTGGGGCTCTTTAGCCTGGAAAAGCGCAGGCTCAGGGGTGATCTGATGGCCACCTATAAATTTATCAGGGGTGACCACCAGCATCTGGGGGAACGTTTGTTCACCAGAGCGCCCCAAGGGATGACGAGGTCGAATGGTCACAAACTACTTCAAGATCGTTTCAGGCTGGACATAAGGAAGAATTTCTTTACTGTCCGAGCCCCCAAGGTCTGGAACAGCCTGCCACCGGAGGTGGTTCAAGCACCTTCATTGAACACCTACAAGATGAAACTGGATGCTTATCTTGCTGGGATCCTATGACCCCAGCTGACTTCCTGCCCTTTGGGCAGGGGGCTGGACTCGATGATCTTCTGAGGTCCCTTCCAGCCCTAATGTCTATGAATTCTCTCCAAATCGAACCGGAAACCTCCAATTCAATTTGCAGAGATTCGACGATTTGGACATTGACACAACTTTATATGTTTTTTCTACATACCTTAAGGTACCAGGCAGCTTGTGAATGCTGAGATGGTGGGGCAGATGGAGCATCCCACGAAAGCACGGGGGGTCCCCTGCGCACTTGGCGATGGACCCGGAAGTGGACCAAAAGCACGTCTGGTCCACTTCTGGGTCTGCCGCTGAGCATGTGGGCGACCCTCCTGTACCCTCAGCTCGGCGACTGGTGCCTCCTGAGTTTGATGGGCACTTGGGGTATGTCCGTGGCTGATTGCTGAGTTGGGGGAGGCATGGGGGCATCCCCCACATACTCAGTGGTGGACCTGGAAGTGGACGGAGATTCCCCATACCCGCACTCCTGTGGGATGCTCCATCTGCATTCACGAGCTGTGCCTGGTACCTTGAGGTATGTAGGAAAAACATATAAAGCTGTGTGTATAGCTGAATCATTGATTCTCCAAATCGGAATCGAATCTTCAGATTCGGATTCAGATGAATCAAATCAGGACAGTGATCCGAATCAGCGAATCCAATTACTTTCCCCCGAACCGGGCTGAATCCAAATTGAATATGGTCCACTTCGCACACCCCTAGTTCTAAGATCTAAAACCATTAAGCATGCAAATGCCAACTCTAGCAATTTTTTCTAAATCTTGAGATATCTGGGATTTTTTTTTAATTCCTAATTTCAGGGAGCACCAAATTAGGTAAGGATCTCAGGAACTGGTGGCTCTTTTTCATTTTTCTTTTGATTTTTAGTCCAAGCTCATGATTTTGTGGGGGCCTGATTACTTATGCTTAGCTAAGGCATAACTGTAATTTAGAGTTCCTTCAAGGAAGAAAAATGAAGACTTACAAACATGAAGAACAGAACAATGAAAGAGAGATGAGAACATAATAGAGAAAGAAGACAGAACTATTGGCTTGGTCACGACTACAGCTTTTCTTACTTTGTGAGTCTGATATCATTAGGAAGCAGTGGGTATGCCTATATGTACATTTATGCCATCTTAAATTTACTGTACAGTATGTTACTGTGTAGTAAGATGGAATAGGCTGGCAGTAAGATGGAACATGTGCAGGCATTAAAGTGCATTAATGCTGTGTGTGGTCTGACTTGGAACTCAAGTTAGTCCCAAATCAGTCCACACACAGTGTTACTGTGCAGTAAGGTGTCTACACATGCAGTAACTAATCAGGCATGATGCAGGTATCAAATTTACGCTCAAGTCAGTGTAAGTCACCATATTTACTGTGCAGTACAGGTGTGTACATGTAGACACATGCCCATACTGAGCAATAATTTTGGTTACTGTGCAGTCAATGTGCATGTGTAGAGGCACCCACTGGGTGTGAACAAGTGTTCACTCCACCTGGACTAAGTGTGGGCAGCTTACTTTAAGTTGTAGCTCCTAGAGTAGGAGCAGGTGTACGCAGGAGTTCACCACAGCACCACCTGGGGTGACAAGGAGCAATGGTAATTAGCTGATGGAGAATAGGTTCACATTAGAGATCAGAAGGCAATATTTTCCAGTTAGGGTGGCCAAAATCTGGAACTAACTTCCCAGGGAAGTGGTCCTTGCCCCTATCTTGGGCAAATTCCAGAGGAGGTTGGATGATCACCTGTCTGGGGTCTTGTGAACCCAGCATTCATTCCTGCCTGTGGCAGGGGGTCAGGCTAGATGATCTGTTCAGGTCCCTTCTGACCCTAGCTACTATGAAACTGCTCCTGGGTGCAGTGTGTGTAGTCATTCTCTGGTCCTGGGAGCTGTACAGGGAGCTGTGGTGAGAGAGGGAGATTCATGATGGAGTAAGTAAGTCCTGATTTTATATTTTTAGTTCATGGGCCATAGTTAATCATGGAGTCTAGTTTTCTCTTAGGAATATGTTTGACATCCCTATTCTGAAAGATTGCTAACATAAAGTCTACAGCAGTGATTCTCAGCTAAGGTGCCATGACACTCTGTAGGTGCCTTCAGATCCTTTCAGGTGTGCCACAGGGTGCCATACAATGTTAACACTGTTAGGTGCACAAACACGGTTCAAAAGATAATACTAATCCATAGTGTTGTGAACTTCTTGAGTGCTTTGCAACAGAAAAATTGCTCTTTCATTTTTCTGTAGTCAGATAAGTGAAAACTAAGAACTTGAATTTTCCGAGGTGTGCCTCAAGTCAAAAAAGTTTAAGGATATAGAATATTGCATGGACATTCATTTGTATATTTCTACTTTTTAAAGCCGAATGAAAACTAATGCATAACTGAACCAGAAGGAGCTGTTGAAATCAAATTTCCCTGAATATAACAACTTCAGTGATGATATGTCTATCCTGCCATGTGATTGCAGTTAATATAGAGAGACCCAGTCTAGCTTGGATACTAATAGCAGCATAACTGCAGTGTCAAGGGCTTTAGAACATGTTACCCAGGTCTGCCTGGAACTTTGCATAACAGCTGAGCAGGGGAAGCTTATGACATGGCAGTTATGCAAGCTAATTTGAAGCATGCTGAGATATATTTGCCAAAGATGCAGTCACACTTCAGGAGCTATCGACCCTGAGATTCCATAAACATATTTATATGATTATTAGCAGCAGGAACTTCAACTCTTTCACATCCTTAAGGATACAGCATAAAAACTAGATCATCCTTTGAAAAACCTTGTGGCCACCACACTACTTGCAGACTCCCTTGAGAATACTGCCAGCGTCTCACTCTTTTAGGGACTTTTACACTTGAGAACATCTTTGGAAGTTCCTTTTAAAACAGAGTGCTTTGCAGTGGAGAATAGCTCTCTATAAGTAGAAATGGTCCTCCATTGCCTTTTGTTGTCAATGAGCACTGTTTGCAGGGAAGGGACTTTTTGTGGGTCCT
This sequence comes from Alligator sinensis, assembly GCF_000455745.1. NCBI lineage: Eukaryota > Metazoa > Chordata > Crocodylia > Alligatoridae > Alligator > Alligator sinensis. The sequence continues at coordinate 794,716 of NW_005841839.1, read as the reverse complement.
GGAGTGGAGCAGGATCAGAAGATATGTAAAGTTGGTTGAGCTATATCTAATCTCTTTCTATATAGGTATCCGTACTCCTGTTGGTGTACTGGAATTAGCACAAAATAAGGGTATGTCTGTACATTCTTTATTATTTGTATATTAGTACATATTTTTGAAAAAGATCTTCCAATTTACAGTTCAAAAATAAGTCATATAGTATAAGTATTCATGCCATATTGATCATTGAAGCTAGTAAGATATAATACTACATTGCCGAACAAATGAGCCTCATCAGTCTATGTTGCCTTCATTCATTGTAACTTACAAAAGAAGCAACAGTGAAACCAGATCTGTTCCCTACTCTTTCTCCCTCCTTCCTCCCCACGACTTAGATAATTAATCTGCTACACTATGAACCATATAAGGAACTCTGAAAGTCCAAAAAGGTACATCCTGAAATTTAAAGCACCAGAAATATTAATATGTGAAGGAAAAAAGAAAACTGGATAATTTACATAGGCACATCATGTGTTCAGAGTACTGTACAAGTGCCAATTAACTGATCCTCAGATGATATATTATCCTTGATCATCACATAGGGGTACTAACACTTAGAGAAGTTAAGGTACCAACTATCAACACACACACATTATTTAGTGCAGTATGTTCATGATCTTGGAGTTATAGAGGTCAGAGTCTAATCCATTAAAATAACAACAATAAAGATTAAAGAAAGAGGAAACTGGTTCCCACATTTTGGAATGGCTGACATTGCTCAAAGAGATGTTTGAAAAAGAACGGTCCAGTGGCTAGGAATCTTAGGAAGACCCATATTCAATCCTTTGCTTTATCATGGACATCCTTACTAATTTTGGACAAGTTGCTTAGCATCAGACCCTCCAAAGCATTCAGAAAACTTTTTCTTTTCAGGATGTAGTCTCTGTCTCTCAACTCCTGGTTTGCACGATTAAGGGAATAGCACTTTGTTTCTTCACAGGATATTTATGAAAATAAATGACTGTGAGGCTCTCAGATATTATTGATAGACTGAAGGGAAAGGAATCTGGATGTGGATGTAATAGTCCCTCTCTTTTAGTATTCTCCAAAGCACAGGGTTTCCAGTGAAATGGAAACAAAAATAGCACGGTGTGAAGTGTTAGTTTATGATGATCACATTACTCAGTAATGTACTCTGTTATGAGTACATTACACTACTCCAGACTATCATGCATTTTCTGGGTTTAGGGAGTTTTTTAAAACATACTGATACAGTGGATTTTACTTCATCACAAGACAGTTATTCATATATTTTTGATATTTGTATAATTTTCCATGGGGAGGGGGATGGGGGTGGAATTTGGTAGCTATTCAGTTACATTTTTTCTCATTTTTTGCATATGTACTTTTCATATATTTTGGTTTATTGCAAAAGCCGAACCTAGGAAAAATAAGCCAAAAATCTATCAACTGTATAATGCAAGAATTGTGCAATGCACAAAAAAAGATAGCTTCTTATGACAGACAGCTTATTATAATGTTTCAAATTATGAAATATTTTTGTAATCTGACAAATGAATACACATGGCTTTCTATTATTTTAAATTAATAAGCATGTTTCACTTTCTTGAGGTACACTTAGCACATTTCATGTAATTAGCTGCCAGATAAGCCATATTAGATCTGTACTCTTCTCCTGGATGTGCCACCAGGTGAACATACTCAATTTTCTTTTGTTATTCATATGCACATAGTCAAGTGTAAGGACATGATGGGGCATGAAGTGAGATTGAACAGAAGTTACCATAATGTTTTGTATATTTGCCAGCAGGTCTTTATGGCCTGACCAAGAATCAAAAACAAACAAAAATAAATGAAATACAGTATAACATTATGCTTAGGAATTACACTGCACATTGCTGGTCTGTTTTTTTTTTTCTCTCTCTCATTCAGCTTATTACCATAGTCTGCTTACTTGAGCATTTAAAAAAATAGCTATATAAATAACAGGAAATTGCCATATTCCTTTTCATGGTTTTTCCATCTCTAAAAGTAAGCTTTGAGTGTGATATGCTGCATCCATTGACATCAAGCCTAGGAACAAACATTACACACAAACCCATTTAACTGATCAGAAACGGGTTTAAACATGTAACAACAGCTGTTCAGTGCACATAAACCAGTCTGAAAATGGCTGAAACTAGTTTGAGATAAACCCGGTTGAATGCAGTATCAAATTTAACTGATTTGAGTCAAACCAATTTATGTAATACCTGTCCCAGTTAAACCAGACTTCCCCAGCATCCTGGTATGCTCTCTGGTCTGGGCTCTCTGCTCAAAAGCAGAACTGCCCCCTTCCCTCTGCTCCCTAGCTGGAGCATGGCAGAGACTGCAGGTGTTTGCCTGGCATCCCCCTGCTCACCTGACTCTCCTCCTCACTCCCTGCTAAGTAGGGATTTCCTGGTCCCCTCTGCCTTACACAGACATCTCTCAGCATTAGCTACCACATCACATGCTGGCTACGGTCCATGTTGTGGCAGACGGGACAAAGGCAGAATCAACAGGTAGCTGTCAATATCCCTGTGTTGTTTTCTTAATGGGGAGATAAACACTGAGTTAGGGGTGATAAACACTGTGTTATCAATTCCCTGCTGGGGTGATCAGAAGTGGGGGGGAGACCCCTCCCTAATCAGTGTCCTGCTGGGGCCTGGCCATGCCCCCCTCAGCTCAGCACTGAGGAAGGGAAGGGAGGACTGCTCTAGGGCCCCCTGGCTTCTAGTCTGAGCCACTGCAGGCATGTGCCTGCATTTCTGGGATGTCTGTGCAGTTACAAACTGAGTCAGCCTAGCCAGGTTAGGTTAACCTGCAAAGATTGAATCAATTCAGGCTCAGGCTTTTTGAATGTCTGTCCTTAGCCCAAGGGAAGTTTTGTGAATAACTTTAATAGAACCAGTATTCATTCCACCCAGGGATAGATTTGGAAAATTCCTTAAAGGCAAAGGAAAAATGTAACTCAACTTAGCATTTTGTAGAAATGACCAGAAATAGCATATTTTTCAATATTCATAGATTGCTCATAGATTCGTAGATTGTTAGGGGCTGGAAAGGACCTTGCAGATCAACGGGTCCAGCCCCTGGCTCTAAGCAGGAAGACAATTGGGGTCAAGTGATCCCAGTGAGGTGACTGTCCAGTCTCCTTTTGAAAACTGCCAGAGTAGATGACTGCATCACCTCTGGAGGGAGTTTATTCTACAGTCTGGACACCATGACTGTGGAGGAGTTTTTCCTGGTGTCACGGCGGGATCCGTCAGGAGGGCCGTGATCTCCTTGAGGTCCCTCGCTCTGTGTCAAGGCCAGCCCAAGGCACCCTCTTATTCTCGCCCGCCACGTCTTTGCTGTTTATATATAAGTTTGGGAGGCTGCCT
>NW_005841839.1:787003-790491 GCF_000455745.1 Alligator sinensis | reverse complement strand
GCTAGGGCACCCCACACTCTCTGGGGTCCCTATGAGGACACTGCACCCTCTTGGTGCTAGGGCACCCCACACTCTCTGGGGTCCCTATGAGGCCTCCTCCAACCCCTACAGCCTCACCCAAACCTCCGGTGTAATAACAGAGCCAAACATAACCACAAGCCTCCTGGCTATAACTTAAACACATGCCCTCTGGCTATAACCACATTGCTCCATATGACAGTGGTACTTGCTACTAGGCTCCTCTCCACATCCTCACTCCCGGAGCTCCTGGCTGCTGGCAGAGAACTGCCAGCCTGGCCTCTGCCCTGGACTTTATAAGGGCCAGGCCCTGCCTTCTACAGGCAGCTGGCTCTCCTTAGTTGCCCCAGCAACCTGCAGCTGTGCTCATTATGTTCTGCCAGGGCGCTCTCTCCCTGGCAGTTTCTACTCCCTAGGAGCAGGCACTGAGGTGCCCTGCGACACCTGGTATTAAGTCTGATGCAGCTTTCCAGGAGTTTATATCCATTGGTCGTGGTCTTCCCCAGGGGTGCCCCAGTGAACAGTTGTTCACCAAGCTCCTGATGCCCTCCTCTGATATTGCAGTAAGTCGCTATCAAGCCCCCTCTCTTTAGGCTAAAGAGGCCCAGGTCCCTCAGCCTTTCCTCATATGGTTTGCCTTGCAACTCCCTGATCATATGGGTGGATCTTTTCTGGACCCTCTCATGTTTTTTCCACATCCTTATTGAAGTGCAGTGCCCAGAACTGGATGCAGTACTCCAACTGCGGTCTCACCAATGCTGAGTACAGCAGGAGTATCACTTCCTTAGTTTTACATGAGATGCATTGGTTGATGCATGCCAGCGTGTTGTTTGCCCTGCTGGTCACCACATCGCACTGACAGCTCATATTCATGTGATGGTTGATCATTATCCCTAGGTCCCTTTTGGCCGTGGTGCAAGTCAAGCTGTCACGACTGAGCCTGTATGTATGTTGTGGGTTGTTTGCCCCCAGATGGAGCACCTTACACTTAGAAGTGTTAAACTTCATCTGGTTCTGGTCTGCCCAACTCTCTAGCCTGTCATGATAATAGTAATGTCATAATATCAATGACGAATATTTCTCAGTCTTCAAACACTAGAAGTAATTGCTTAGCATCCTAATGGAGAATCTTGTTCAGTGATGTATACATTTTATTTCTATACCTAAGGTCCCCTCTACACATTACAGCTATAGTGCAATTATCCTGTTAATTACACAATTAAACCAAGACCAGCTACGTGTGCAAAGTAGTTATCATACCATAAAAAGCTCCAACCAGCTATAAAGTTAGACCTTGAAAATGTGTAGCAACTTTATAACTGGTTGGTATCCAGCTTTAATTTATATGTGTATCAGGGCCTCCCCAGCGACTGGGAGCCCTGTCAGCTGATCAGGTTCCCAGCTGCAAGGGTGCACCATGTTCAGCTGGGGTTGAAAGTCCTGCAGCTAAGGGGACATTCATTCCCCACAGTACCCTGCAGCTAAAGGACTCTGGGTCCTGTCCGCTGTGGGGTGTGGCTGCAATTTCCCAGCCCCAGGAGTCCATGGTACACCACTGCAGCTGGGGGATCACAACAGCTATGATCTCCCAGCCATGGGGACACTCCATGCACTCTGCAGCTAGGAGGCTTTAGAAATTGTGATTCCCCAGCCATTGGGTGCCTACTATGCTCCCTGTACCTAGGAGATTGCAGTTCTGCAGTTAATGGGACTCTCAGTTCCAGCCATGCCTCACATACAGCTGGGGATGCAAGAACTGTCAGCTGCAGGATTTGCAGTCCTGGCTGTATCCGACATGCAGCTGGGGCTGCAAGACCCATCAGCTGATGGGACTCACATTCCCAGCTGCATGTGGAGTGCAGACAGGACTGCAAGTTCCGTCAGTTGTGGGTCTTGCAGCCCCAGCTGCATGTGGGGAGCAGTTGGGAATACAAGTCCTGCCAGATGTGGGACTTGCAGTTCTGGCTGCATCTAGGATGCGGCTGGGATTCTGAGTCCCCTATTTGCCATGCAGGGGGAATCCAGGATGGCAGTTCCATGCTCCGTCTATACAAGCAATAAGCCATGATAGGATCTTATCCTGGTTCCCACAGTCACATCTCCTGCCATACAAGTGTAGCATGGCAGGAAGCACAATTGTGGCGTTCACGCATTAGATCCTATAGTGCCTTTACTATGTATATAGTGCACATATAGAAGGGCTCTAAAGAGTCTTTTTCCTCCTGTAGTCTGTTGTTTGCTCAGAACCAAATATTTTCCATCCTGCAGATAAACTTTTTTAAAGGATATTTTAGTAATTAAAGTAGTTAAAGGACTGGTTTCCTTTTTACATGCTGCCTATGTATAGTAAGAATTAGAACCTGCTCCAAGGATCTACAATCTAAAAAGATAGAGCAGATAAAAGGTGGGGGAAAGAAAAATTGTTTACGGATGGGGGTATGAGGCACAGAGAGGTTAAATTACTTGTTCACAATAACACAAACATTCTGTAGCAGTCAGTAACTGAACCCCTGTCTTTTGAGTTTTAGTCCAGTACCATAACTTTACATTTGCCCTTCTTTTTAAAATGTTTGCTTTATACCTTTTGATAGCATATGAATCCTTAAAGATCCTGTTTATTTGTAATTTGAAAGATGTTAACAAGGTCCTATTTTGAAAACAAGAACTTTTTTTGAAACCGGTAGAAGATCCTAATGATGGCAAACATAAAATTATATGATATGACACATTCTAGGTTAGAAAGAGGCTAAAGAATGCCCTTGGCATGCTATGCAGTATTGCATTAATTAGAAATTGGAGTTCTTTATAATATAATTGCATGTACAAATGAATGTTTGCATGTGCAGTTGAAAGCATATGCTCTTTATTCCTTATTGGTTTTTTGTTGGTTTGTTTTATTTAGTTTTATTTTTATAGGGGAATATGGACTTCCATTTTTTTAAATAAAACTTTACCTTTTGTTTAGCATAGTTTAGAAATATACATACAGGGAACTTACAGATTTACATTGCAGTCAAGGAGCTTTTAATATTTTTGCAAAAAAGATAATGAGTGGAGAAAAGGGGACATACTGATTACAAAGAGATCCATAAATCAATCAAATGATTCTGGTAATATCACCCATTGTGGGAATGAGGCATGCTTAGTTTATGACATTTTAAGATCTCTGATTTTGATTTATACTTCCAGTAATCAGTGTCCCAATCCATTAGTTTTCATAAAACACAGAGTTGTGTCACTAGCTTTTCATTTAATACTCTGTATTTTTAAATTATATGGCTGTAGATCAAGAAAGAAGAAATCAGAGTTTTTTAATTAATTTCACTGTAGAATTGTCGCTATATATTTGAGTTTCATAGTTTCATAGTTTCATAGTTTTAGGGTCGGAAGGGACCTAATAGATCTTCTAGCCCGCCCCCCCGCCAGGGCGGGAGAACAACAAAAGAACCCTAAACAAAAAACGGGACTCA
>NW_005841839.1:775844-784641 GCF_000455745.1 Alligator sinensis | reverse complement strand
GATGTGTAGTGCTCCTTGACATAGAGTGCCTACCCCCCACCTTTTCTGCCTTCTCTATCCCGCCTGTACAGCCTATAGCCCCTAATGTTAACTGCCCAGTCATGGGACGAGTCCCACCACGTCTCTGTTAACCCTACGACATCTGGATTTGAACTAGCTATTCTGAGGGCGAGTTCCTCCTGTTTGTTCCCCATGCTACGAGCATTGGTGTACAGGCATTTAAGTTGTTATATTATATTGTGTAATACCATTTTACTTAACATATAGGGGGAAGCTCTTTGTCTATTTTCCCCTAACATATAGCCTATATAAGTTATGATATAGAATGCATATAAGTATAAGTAATATAGACATTACTTGCCTAAGTACTAATTAAATCTTGCCATTCTTTGTTTTTGGTTTTCTGGTATTTTCATATAACATAAAATAGTCATGTATACCCCTCAATACCTCACTGCTGAGAAGGAAGATATATTGCATTTAAACATGTATATTAAAGCTTTTACAAAATGTGTCTAAATGTTTCAGAAATGGTGAAGTAAAAAGTTTAAATCTCTTGAGGGAAAGTAAAATGCCTTTGAAAAAAAAGGTAGACTCAGTGGAGCCATGATTTCACTCATAATTTCTTGAAATTCAGTTGTTACTAGAAATAACACACAACATGAAGACATTTGCACAAAAGCCTTTTAAATGTATATCTCCTTGCCCTGAACTCCTATGATACATTAACAGATAAAGGCCAGGAAAACCCCTTGGAGAAAGTATGTGTTTTGTATTACTCTGAAGGTCACCAGACTCAAGTTCCAGCATGGAAAGTGAATTTTAGCACTGAGATACTTCCAACAAGATTGCCTTTCTGCCTGACATCTAAATCAAAGACTTGTAAGTGGGGGATTTAATTGTATTAGCTGTTGGGTGAATTTGTACAGGAGAGACTGTTCCTTGGAAAGCATAGACCTAACTGTACAGAGAAAAGCCAGAATCCTAGGACCAGTCTGTCTGAAAAGGGGTTCAACATGTTTTGAGTTAGACCAGTGTTGAGTTGGGTTGTGTTGTGATTTACCATATTTACTCGAATCCATGATGAGTGAGTTTTTGTTTGTTTTTTTTACCCATTCAACATAGAGCGAAAAGCCCCTCGTCTTTGATTTGAGCACAAGTTGGGGAGCAGGAGGTTGCTGTGGCTCTACCTTCAGCCCCATATGGGCTAAGAGTTGTAACCACATCCGTTTCCTCCCCCCATCCCTCCACTGTTGCCTCTGCTCCCACAGCCTCTGTCTCATGCCACCCCTCTCCCCAGCATTTCCTCTGCCTCCCCATCTCTCCCCCTGAAGCTGTCTCAACAATTAGTTTCCTCTGGCTCTGGCTCTGGCCCTGGCTCTGGCCCAGAACATGGAACATGTAATTGCTCTGGCTGCCAAATAGCCACACAGCAGTGGCATTGACCCCAGGGCCAGAGCTGCTGCCACTGCAATCACTACTGCATGGTTGGACAGGAGCTGCTGTGCCAGAGGACAAGTATCAGTGGCAGGAGAAGTGGGGAATATGTGGTAGGTAGTCAGAAGTGGCAGGTTGGAGGCAGAGGCTGTGATGGAGCAGGCAGCAGGTGTGACTAGGCAGGGAGGCAGGAATGAGGGGGGCAAGTACCAGGGGAGGCAGGCACTGTAGAGGTTTCAGGCAACGCGTGAGAAGGGTAGGCAGCACTGGGGCAGGTGGGGGGGGGGCAAGGGGCAGGGGTCAGGATGGCTGCCTCTGGTGTTGTCTACCTCCCTACTGTCTAGACCAAAAAATGTCTCTTCCCCCAACAACAACTACATGCCACCCTACCACTGCTTGCCTCACTGAATCAGTCTGGCGGATGAATTTAAGATTAAACTACTTAAGATTTAAATAGAGTCTATACCTGGAAAATTAAATTCATAAATTTAATTGCTCAATCTAATTGTTGTAGGGGATCATCTTACATTCAAATATGTCTTGAAATTGGGTAAATATTGTAGCTTGGGCTTTATCCCAGTTACTTTATAGTGAGGTCATGAACAAGATGATAGTCCTTCAGCACCCTGCCCACAATTCTATTTTCTACCCTCCTTACGTATGGACAAAATCTGTAATTTTCACAGTTGATTAGGAATGAAACCTTCCATCTCTAGGATGACTTGCCAAATCAGAATCAAGGCCTCTTCATTCTAGACCTTAAGAAATTGGTGCTTTGTCCCCCTTGCCTCATCTTCTTCTCATTATGCTTTATTTGTATTGTATCACCTTTCTTGTGTACACAGCACTATGAGATCCTGGTGGAACAGGAAATTTAAATTTTTATATTTTTAATTATACATGTAACTTAACTCACTGATTTTTTTTTTTTTTTTTAAATCCAGGTGCCATGAATAAGGTTCCTGGATGATGCATGATTCATGCTTCTGCATCCCTTTTTGCCAGTCCCACCTCTTACTGTGATCTAACCCTAAGCATGTACTAAAGTCCTGCTGACTTCAGTGTCTCTTACAGTACAAGTCTAAGGCCGGGTATAGACATTACACTTTTACTAGTATAAGTGATCGAAAACTGGTCTATACCCATCAGTGAACAGAAGTTTGGTACACAAAACCAGTCTATATATGTAACAGAACAGAAGTTCAGCACACGTAGACTGGTTTAAAAATGGTGGAACAGTGGTAAGATTTGATTTGTCCCACCTCCCCACAACAAAAGGTGTGTTTGTTCACAACCACTCTAAACTACATGGTTTATAGAAAACCACATAATTCAGATCAATTCCATGCCAGGTTTTTAAAATGTCTGTACTTTGCCTGAGTGTTTTGATAAACAGGGATTGATGTAAGCATGAGCTAAAATGCTTTGCTTTCTGAGACCTATGTTTAGAGCTAGGGTTTGTGATTCACTTTCTGTGTTAAACTTGTTCTTATTTATGTGAAGTTCATAAACCAGAAACTGGCTCACATTCTAGTTGTGGAAGTATAACTTCAGCAGATATTACTTTACCAAATAAACAAACAGATTTTGTTAATAAATGTAGAGACTGGAAGAAATAAGATGCTGGCTGAACCCAAGTGAAATAGACTAGTGATCAGTTATTTTTGCTTTATATTTTAATATTGGAGTGAAGATTAATTCTTTATTCTTCTTGCATTATCCATCAAATCTACCCAAGACTTACTGGAAGTCATTAACAGTTCAACTTGGGGAGAGTTCTTTTGATATTATTTTACATTTTTTTTAGTTTAAAAAAAAAAGTTAACTTCATATAAGCTACAAAAGTAGTGCCACAGCATTTTTTCCAGTAAGCTTGGCACTCTTTGCTGAGTTTTGCACTATACAGCCATTAGCAGGCTGGTCAATGCATTGCTTTATGAGGCAATTATTTCAGCACACTCTATTCAAAATACACATTAGAACTTAACCTTCTGAATCCTGAAGTAGCATTTTTATCACCCAACATTAGAAAAGACTTGGAGTCAGCAATTTTCCCCCTCTTTTTATGATCTGGTATCATTAATAAAGCATTGTGCTGGTAGCTTCTCACAATTCTCCAGGATAATTTGTGACACAAAAGGCGCTGCTGTGATACAATTGTCTGTTGACTTATTCAATAGCAGGGGAAGCACAGAGATTGTTTAAAAATAAAAGGGAATGAGAAGAAGAAAAAAGAAATCTTGAAATGAATGTAGGACCAATACATAGGATATTAGGCCTGCTGTTATTGGATATGCACAAGTAGAAATGGGAAGTTAATATGGAATTTCTAATTAGGGTCACATGCTAATGAACTCCCTCTTCATGTTAGTTTTATGCCGCTTCAGAAATTTTTTATCATATGCTTAAAAATTTATGGCCAGAAACATTAATGAAAATGAGGCGTGAATTGGAAATTGTGCTATTATGGAGATGAGTGTGGCCATAGCTAGCCTGATTTCTAAGGAGGGATTCTTTTATTGCCTTTTTTTGAAGGCTGAGGAATGATACAAGTTAAATTAATGACTAGACATATTCTTTGCCCTGACATGGCAAGCATTATAATATTTAAAGTTATAAGAGTTGGATTCTAATAAAATTTTGAATTAATTATAAGGAGGTTATTAATCATAATTGACAGTCAGTTTTTTTAAAATAAAACTTGTAAATTAGTTAAAGCACAAATGGAATATAGTCAATATAGAAAATATATATATTTCAAGATAATCTGTTTCTGTTGAGTATATGGTTAGAATATTTCAAACATGCATTTGAAGACTTCCATCCTTCCTTGCTATTTAAATGCACAATATTTTTTACTGTATATAAAATATGTTTATATGTCAAATCTGCAGTTGTAGTGGATTTGTCTTGATATAAGCAGGAACTTATTAAAAAGTGAATGGAGCTCTCTAGTTAATAATGCTGCATTTGTATTATTATTGTAATCTTTTTTTTAGTCCCAATAAATTGCTCAGGTACTCTTGGTTTTAGTCTTTAATACAATATTTTACTTAATTTAAAGTGTCTTTGAAAATATTGTAGGAAAAAATTGACAGTTTGGCTTTTGAGTATTTTGCTTCATTGTGACTTTAGTATGAAAAACTGATCAACTCTTGAAAGCTGTACTATAAAACTAAGTTTTCAATTGTAGATATGAAAGGCATGTAATAAAATGAAGGAGAATTATATAAAATACAAAGATATAAAGTGTAAAGGCATTAATGTTAGAAGGAAACTATTAGATGTTTATTACTATTGATGTGGATTTTCTGGAGCAGAGCCACTAGAAGTATTCCTACACTTAGCAAAGATCCTCAAAGATTATTCATTAAAAATATTAGCACATGTTGCTCTTGTGTATTTGCAATGGGAAGACATGTTCAGGTGAAGGCTTGCCTTATAGCTGAACTTTTATGTGGTGAAAAAGGGTATTTCATGAAGATAGAAAGGTGCTACCTTAAAAATCAAAACATGAAAATATTAAACCAGAAGGAGAAAACTAAAATAAGAAGCACATGCAGAACTAGCTCAAATGGCATTGAGGAGGAGACATGAAAATTGCTGTTTAAATAGAGAAATGTTATTTTTGCAGAGTTAAAGTAGGTAGAATCAGGGGCAATGCTGGCCCCAGTATTGTACCTACTACAAACACAGAAAGTAATGAAAATATGGGAAATGAAATCGATTCCCTTTTGAAGGAAGTAATTACGTTGACAGGCAATTAAATATAAAGGCAATTAGAAGGTGTTGAAATAGGAACAGTTGTGTCAGTTCTGCAGAGCTCTGCATTTCTCTAGGTATGGAAATCCCATAAAAACATCTATGGCACATACTAATCTTGAATCTAGTTAGGTAGCAGTACTGAGAGCAGGATATTTCTCATTCTATACTGCAGAATGGTTGTTGTCACCCTCAGACATCTCATTTGAGGAATGGAGAGTTATAAGACTGAAGAAATAAGATAAAAGGGATTACCAAGACTTTTCTGAAGCTTCTGTGTATGTTGCTCAATTGTCACTGCCCCAGGGGGTGAAGCATAGCAGGACTGAATGTCCCCTCTGATATGGCTGCAAGAGTGACTACCTGGAGTAGGAGGGTGCAAATTTGCAACTGAAGAACTCTCGAATTCAGGTTCAGTTGCCAGAGCTTTCATGAACCAGCACTAAGTTTCAGGTTCCTAAATTAAAACTAAACATGGACAAGTATGGCTTTTTTAAGAGATGTTTTACACAGTTTTTCAAATGTCATGTTCAAGCAGTATGAAAAGGCTGACCAGCTGTAAAGCATCTTGGTCAAACAGGCTAAAGCAGCATTTCATGCAATATTTTAAGGCATTGGCTGTACATGGTAAGATGCAACAAGCAGTCATACTGAGCAGAACTCTTTATCACCAATTTATAGGTGGTGAGTTGAACAGGGAACCCCTGTTTCTGTATCTAGGAAGGTGGGGTAGTACAAAAAACTCAAGGCTAGAAATGGCAGCAGGTAGTAGCTGCACAGGTGGACTGAGCCAAGGACTAAAAAGGCAGGCTGTTAATGATACTCAGGTGGCCAAGTGGGTGGAAGGCATCCAGGAGGTTCAACCAAGCAGCTCCAGCCCCAGCACATGGGGTTCTGGCCCTGGCTCCCAGCTGCCTTGCATCCACTCGGCCACCCGCACCAGATGGTTTGATTGGGTAGAAGGCAACTGGAAGCTGGAGCTGGAATTGGAACCTTACATGCTGGGGTAGGATCTGAACAGGTAGAGCTTCCTCCCGGTCTGGAGTGGCACAGAAGGAACAGGAGGAGGAGCTGCCACTGGAGGTGAGGGGAACCAGTCCAGTGGGTGTAGGCTGCCCCAGGCAGAAGTGGTCCTGTTTGCAGCATCATGCGGGCAGTCATGGTCTGCACCACCTTGGCCAGATCTGCGCTCACTGCCAACTCCTCCATCCCCTCACCTCAGCCAGCTCCTGGGACCTAGCACCCAGGCAGCCCCCCCACCCAGCCCTCCACCCACCCACACACCCCTTCACACTCCCTGCACAGGGCAGGAGCTGCCCTGCAACCTCACCCCATGATCCCTGCCTCATCTGCCTGTCTCGCTCCCAAATACTGCACCCCACCCACAAGCCTGCCTTCAGCCCCATCCACTATAGGGAGTTGTGGTGAACTGTTGCAGGGGAGAGGGGAAGATGTTGACCCGGCCCATGACAACTCATCAAAACTCCCTGTTGTGGCCCCTGGACCCAAATAATTGTTTGTCCCTGAGCTAGACTGTTCTCAGTGGTGACAGTTGACAGAAGAAGGGGCAATGGTCTCAAGTTGCACAAAGGGAAGTTTAGGTTAGATCCTAGTGAGAGAGTTTTTCCTAATGAGGTAGTAAAGCACTGGAAGAGGTGTCCCAGAGAAGTTGTGGAATCTCCATGCTTGGAGCTTTTTAAGACCCAGCCAGACAAAGCCTTATCTGGTATGATAGCTGGGGCTCGTCCTGCTTTGTGCAGGGGGATTGGATTAGATGACCTCCTGAGGTCTCTTCCAGCCCTAAGTGTCTATGATTCTATGATGGAATTAGCAGCACCTGGACCCTGGGTGCAGGAGGCTTGGTTACATGATCAGGAGAAGGCTGGGCTTGGGCACATAAAAACTGGTCCCTGACCATGTGAGGGGCAGTCTGGCCCTGACTGCAAGAGGACAGGAAACTCCTAGGAGAGAACTGACTGCAGCAAGGAGCTAAGTTAGCCTGAGAAAGGTACCTGGTGGAACTGGAGACGTGGAAGCAAGCCAGCCTGAAAAGGAGGGCTTGAGTCTTAGAGGGGTTTATGTTTAAATTAGGACCACACAGATAACTGTTTTCTGTTTGAGTTTGTCTACTGGAGGACCAGATTCTGGCTATTGGGGCACAGTAGACCATGGGTAGGGTACCTGTGAGGCACTCCCCACTATCAGGGTCTGGAAAGAAACTCTAGCCTGGGACAGCTGAGGCTGGTGTAGTAATATGGGAGCCCAGGAGGGGCTGCAACCAAAATGCTGTTGAGCTGAGGTCTCAGCAGACCAGGGATGAGGGCTGTACAAGAGAAACAGGGGACCAAGTCTTGGGCTAAAGGCCTAATAGGTGCTTGGAGGTCTGGTGAGGCTCTTTTAAAAGGGAAAGACTCCATGGAAAACAGAGACCCCTAAGCATGAGGGGTGGCAGGGATAATGCTAGCAGCCAAAGGAACCATAGGTGCTACTCCTGGGACCAGTGGCCAACTCCTCAATAAACAAATAGAGGTGTGACAAGGGAGGAAGTGGAGGTGAGGCTGGGCCAGGGAGAGCCAGCCAGTGGGTCAGACCCCAGGGGGCACTAAGTGGCAGACCCATGAAGCTTGGTACAGTAAGGCACAGACAGATGCTAACTTGCCCAAGGAATCTGTAGTGAAGCAGGAGACACAGGCTTCCAGAATCCTGCATAGTACATAAACCACTAGATGTCCTTTTACTCCAAGGAGTAGAGTAAATGACATAAACTAGAAACAAAAGACTAAACTGTTCCTGCTATAGAGAAGGAAAAGTGGAGCCCAGTCTTCCCAGGATGAAAGACAATTAATAGCATCATAGAAATGTACAGCTAATTATCAAAATCAGTTCTCATGAGAAGGCTGTAACTCCTGAAGAAGTAAATAAAATGCTGGGTAAATACAGCATAGAGAAGGTCGTGAATGAGAGGATAGCTGAAAGAAGTAAATGATGCTATAAATTCACTGTGTGCAGGGAAATCATTCAAGCTGTATGTGCTGTCTGTGAATTTTTTTTTATAAGCCTGCAGTGAACAAATCAGGCTATATTTGTCAAGAACTTATTAATACCTTAAAATGTGATTGGACACCTTCCTTGTTATGGTATATGAAACCATGATTATAGTGCTTATGAAACCATATAAAGGTGCAGGTACTGCTTATAAAAATCTTATCAAATATTATTGACTGTAAGCTATAAACCATTGTTTTAAGTGATGCACAACAGCAGGAAACAAGTTTTATTCAAGGTGTGTCCATGCACCCAAATTTTAGCAGCATGTTTAATACTAAATTGAAAAAACAGTTGGGCATTGATTCTATCTCCTTTTGCGATTCCTGATACCTGAGGCTTCTCTTTTGGGTCTTACTAAAAGACCTAAACCAATTAATTAGATACAGTTATAAAAGTCTAAGCTAGTGTGTATAACAGCAAGCAATAATTAAATCTTACATACATTTGAACTGTTTGGAGGAACAAGATAGGGGTACCTGCTTTCTATTGATTTGGACTTAACATTGGGTCTGATGTATAATACAATGTGCTGTGGAACTGCAGTGCCTCA
>NW_005841839.1:751471-775813 GCF_000455745.1 Alligator sinensis | reverse complement strand
GGAAGTGGGAGAGGCATTAAAATCTCAGGCATTAACGCTGTCTTCTGCAGTGCAGGGAGAATTTGCAGATGCAGGAGGCCCAACTTCTACTTGTTTCATTATCTCTCTCCAGGAGAAGATTAGAGGTGCTGTGGGTCAAGTTTGTTCCTGAAGTCATTCAGTTCCTTGAGAATAAGTACTCTGTGCCAGATTCTTGTACTCAGACAAAATAGCAGGTGGCTTCTCAAATTCATTCCCCTGTCCCATTTCACAACCTTGCCTTAGTCTCTTATTTCTACTTTGTTATAGAGAATTTAGGCATCAGCATCAGAAAAAAAGACCATCTAACATGTATCACAAACTAATATAATGTCCCTATAGGTTGCCTAATAAGTGTGTAAATGATTCCTTCTTAAAAATAACAACATACATGTTCCATTGACTCTTTGCTTAAGTTCATATCACTGTCAAACTTCAGCACATCACAAACTCACAAATGTGTTGTCAAAGGTGTGCAAAGCTACTTGCAAATAGAAATTAGTTGGCTTCTATGTAAATTAAAAGTTTAAGATTTTCATATTAGAACATGAAATGTTTGGACTGAAAATTAATCTGCTTGAGTAGATACCAGTAAATCCAAAAGGTACTTTAAAGTTGCCATTACCTATTATTCCATAGCAAGTAAAGGTATCAAAATCGCCATTATAGTTGGCAGGAGGGTGGGATAGGATGGGATGACATTCACAATATTTAGTCTTCGAAATTATCAAATAGGGGATATGACAGCAGTTTTCAAATACCTGAAGGGCTGCCATAAAAAAGAGGGAAAAGACTTTTCTCTCTTGCTACAGAGTAGGACACAGACTAGTGGCTTGAAGTTGCATCAAAGTAGGTTTAGTTTGGATATCAGGAAAAATGTACACACAGTTTGAATAGTGAGGCAGTGGAATAGACAGTCTAGGGAAGTTGTAGACTCTCCATCACTGGAGGTATTCAAGAAGAGTTTGGACAGGCATTGGTCAGGAATGATCTAGGTGTAGCTATGCCTGTATTCTATTATGGGCATGTCCCATGCTTCTGGGCTTTGCTAGTTGCCACATGGTGCTAGGAGGGAATTTTTTTCCTTTCCTGCTGCTACATTTTCCTCAGAATTATTGGGTGTTGGCTGCAGCCATGGTTGAGGAGTGCAACTAGGGTGTGCTAGTGCTCCTGCTGAGACAAACCTGGAGGTTCCTTTCTAGAGGGTCTTGCTCTTCTGCTCAGGATCAGACCAATCACCTAATCTAGGGTGAGGAAGGAATTTTACCTTATGATCTAATGGGTATGGATGGCAGGGGCTTCTGCCTTCCTCTGTAGTGGAGGTTGTGGTCGTCTTCTTAGTATCTCTTACTTATGTTGGATTGACTATGGAGTTTTGCTAAGAAATTAGACAGTGGGTTTGTATTGTCTACAAATACAATCCCATCTTTGATCCTACCTTTGGCATTGGGGCTGGGCGAGATGACGTCTAAAGGTCCTGTCCAGCCCTACTTCTCTATGATTCTAAGTATGGAAGAGTTTCTAAAATAAATTTACAGATGGATGTTCAAGAAATAATTCCAACAAATTAATTGGCCATTGAATTCAATTCCATTGTTAATCATTTGGCTTTCAGTTGAACCAGCAAGAATTTCAAACAACCAATATTCAAGTAGTATCCAACCAAGCATGATCATTGCAGCTAAGTATTTTATAAAAACCCAAATTGTACATATACAGTGATTTAAAAAACTAAATAAATGAACTCTGAAAATCAATTAGTGCCCCAGATGCCCTATAAAAGTCAGTCCTTTCTGATCTCTCTTAGAGTGACACAACTGAGGTCTGAGTCATATTTTGGAATCTGGTTGTTAAATATATCCTCAGATGGTTTCCAATAGTCAATTAGAATCGATGTGGATATATATATATTTTTAGGCATTTTGAGGAAGAAATGAGGATTGTGTGCTCCATGAAGTTTGTTGCTCTAGAGCTTCTAACATCTATCAGGGAGGGAGGGAGGGCAGGCAGTTAAAGGGGTGGAGAAGTATGATGGTGTTTTATCCTAACTGAAGGAGGCAATCAAAACAAGGAAATAGCCGTGTCTCCTCAGCAAAAGCATGATTAATAAAGTCTCTGACATCTCTTGCTCTAAATCCAGATTAGAAAATGGTTTATTATTACATTGCTGATGTTTCATTAACTATTCTTTGTGTGATAAGTGTGAATGTCTGGATTTCCTTTTTTCCCCCACTTGTTTTTCTTTCTTTCATAATGTTGAGAGTTACTTCACTGGGCAAAAAGAATTGGTGCATACAAGCTGACCAAAATATCATTCAGCTTCTTGAAATCTAATAGCCTCATGGTAACATTATGACCCATCAACTTTTGGAACAAATGGTGCTAGCAAACCTCACCCTTAATGACTTTTACTAACTATACTTTAGTGTATTAGACAGCCATCGTAAAAGATGCAACAAATTATCATGCGCATTAGGCATAAAAAGCCCACTTTATGAAAGCCATAAGCTATTTCAGTATTTAATTTGCATGTTTTAATTTTGTTTGTAGAATAAATAATTTCTAAGATATAAAATGTAAATAGATCTGTAACATCAAATATAGTTTTAAAAAGTATTTGGAAACTTTATAAACACAGTATTTAAGGACTGAAATGATAGTCTCAACATGTAACTGATGTTATTTGAGATTTAGTAAACTGCAAAATTGTGCTGAGGTAGATTTTGAAGTTTGCTATTCTGTGAAGCAGGACTTAACCAAGGTTGTATTCAATACTGATGGTGTCATGCTTTTCAGGGATCAATGTTAAATCACTCTGGCCTTTGCTCATGCCCAAAAGCTGAGTGCTCCTGGTTCTTTCTCCAATCGGTCCAGCTAAGATGTGTAAACAAGTTCTTTTTTTGCCCTGTCTGGTATGCGTGGGAAGAGGCAGTGAGAGGAAATGTTTTCAGCTGGTGAAGCTGAGCCTACAACAGAGGTGAAGAGGGACTTGATGGGTTTAGGCAGAGAAGAAGAAGTCTTTAGGAATTCGGATGCCCTGCTTTATTTTTCAGCATGCTCTGTTTATTTCTTGGACACTGAAAATTATAAGCTTGCCATGAAGTTAAATCCTGTTTGGCATTTTTTACAAGGCTCCTGTAAAGTGTCACCTCTGTCTCTCTCCTCCCCCCGTGCAAATATAAATCTTGTTATACATCATGAACAGGGGTTATAATATACTATGACCTTTTGTTACACAGTAGAGTTTCAAGATCTGTCCTCTGTAGTTTTATAATGCCAATATCACTCAGGTATAAAGAAAGGGATGGCCACAACTCAGTGGATCTGATCCCTGCTTCATAGGTGTCACAATCCCTCCCCCCCGTTGAAAACTTTAACCTATTTCACTGCTTGAGATGCAAATGCATGTCTCCCTTCTGGGCTGTAAGAACTTACACTGGAAAAGTTTTGCGACAGTTAATAGTTTTGAGCTCAAAGTGTTTCAAACAGAAACCATTTTCAAGCCAGGAGTAGTCATTTGATTTGCTGTACTGTGCTCTCCTGGCAGCTGACATGAAGTAATCTATAAAAAGTAGCACATAGCCAAAAATATTGAAATAAAACAGCTCATTAGTTGAACAATATGTTTTATGCTTCACTGCAGCATACAGTAGACACTTAAGTATATAGTAGACTACCTTAACCGGTATATAAAAACTCTACATTGTTTCCAGTTATTTTCTAATTCAATATCCAGAAGCCGTACTGTACCAGTGGATTTTTAGGCTAATATTAAATAATGAATTTTAACAGGACCGGTCATAAAATGAATTGGCAGATTTTGTGAGGGATTGGACTGTAAATCTGAAATGAAATTCCCTTCGTCACAGCATCCGTTCTTCCCACCAACTGTTCAAATGCCTCAGGTGCCAGAAAGGATTAGAGAGCCCTGAGAGAGAGGCTGGCAGTTCTGCTGATGGTAGTGAAAAAGCAGTGCTTTTTTTTGCTTTTAACTGAACACAGTGAGCACAGTGTGAGGCTTTACATTTTACAGTCTTAGCTTGGGTCATGAGAAGATCCTATTACAATGCATCAGTTACCTTTGTGTTTATAATCAGAGCTAATGCAATAAAGTAATATCCTGCAGGTGTCTGCCTGGGTGCCAACTGATTGGTTTTAACCCTGTTTTCAAGCATTTTCTTTTGTACCAAATATAAACTGGTAGAACACAGTGACAGTAAAAAAATGAAAGGGTAGTTCCTACATTAAAATATGCTTTAAAGATCCTTACCTGTATAAGGAATAGTGCTGCTAGATATATATTTGTTCCCTTAATTTGAATTTGCTTTCCAGTATATACAGTGTGATTAATTTTTTTCACTTATATTAGCTTGGATGATAGTCTGAGTACAGCAAATCACATTTTGTGACTTTCATATTCTGCCATCATTTTGCAGTAAAACAAGGCAATGTTTTTTTAAAAATTCTCTTTTTATTAATACTAAAATGTGTTTATTTTCCTAAATGTGGTATATAAAACAACTACTGGCAAAACTAAAGGTTGAGCCAGAGGTAATTCATAGTTTTAGAATGAAACGCTGACGGCATTAAAATCAGTATCAAAACTCCCATTGACTTCAAGGGTGTTGCCATTACAGTGTTGAGTTGTTATTTGTAAGAACTCAGAGCAAGCCAAATCTTCAGACTTTTAACCCCACGTCAGATCAGGGAACATTGCCCCACTTTATTGTTAACTTTTCCACTGTTCTCTGAATAAGAATGTTTATTCTCAGATAAAAATGTGCCTTAATTGTTGTTTCATTTTTTTAGCTCAACCCATACAAAAATACCCAAAATAGATGTGCCCCAGTAAACAATAGGTCCTGATTTGCCATGTAAGTAAGTCCTGGTCAGTCAAAAATCAAGCACTGTATCAAACTTGTTTTTGTTGATCAGAAGCTAAGAATATCTTGCAGGTGAGACCTCTCTCTCAAGCACTAATCTTTTGCTATGGAGGCCGGATTCTCCCCTGCATGATGCAAATAACTTAGGAGAAGCAGGGATGATTCAGGTTTCCCACCAGCTATCTAGCAATCCATTGTTTGGGCAACTCATCATCTGTACTATAAGTGGGTAACTTTGACTGAACTGTTCAAGCAATAACTACTCTGAAAAACACAATGCAGTCAGGTTTGCATACAGCATATGATGGCCTTGCTTTTTCATTAACTATACGTTTACCAGTTAGAAGATACTTGTAGCAACAATAACTACTTCTTTGTAAAGGTGATTGTTCAAGTGACTGAAACTAGGATGTGTTTCATACGACGTGTTTCTTTTATTTTCTGTATACCTTACTATTTGCATTTTAAAATAAGACAATGTCATCAGCTTAGAAGATCTGATAAGTGAGAGCAAGACATTTACATCAGTGTATGAGAGTTTTCTTTGGTTGAGCTAAATATTTCATTTACTTTGTGCCTCTCGTCTCATGAATCTGAGTAATGATAGCAATGTTCAGTGTTGATTGAAAGAGATTCCAGTGAGGAAGAATCAAGAGAGTTAAATTCTGATGGATAAGGAACAGCTAATTGTATCATTAAACTATTTTAGGTGTGGTCTGTACGGTATGTCTGTTTTGAGAAAGGGTATGACTTTTTAAACCAAATTATTATTATTATTATTATTATGCCTCCCTAATATGGAAAGAGTTTAATCAGTGTAAATGTATGTTATCATTCTAGCTTGTTCCATTTCTTAAAAGAACAAGTTAAAGCAGCATACACACCTATGTAAGTGTTTACACAATAAGCAATAACAATGAGAAGAGTTGAAGGGACTCTTTGTAGTAAGACAGTTCTTTTCCTGAGATGCACTAAATTTGGCAAAATATTTGACACACACAATTAGGAATCTGTTTATCTGTAGATAAAATACTCTCAAAGCCCTCTGCAGAAGGATGATTTTCATCCTGCAGGAGTTTGGCTGCAGGTAAATTTGACAGTTTCCCAGCAGATACTGTTCCCCACAGCCCAGAGCTACCTTACCGAGCCTTGAGATTTTGGGGTGTTTACATCATGAGGAGGTTGGTTTGTTTCTTTGTTTTTACTGAAATGGATGGGGCAGCCATGGGTGGTGCTGGGACAGAGAGTGGGGATCTGGGGGAACTCTGGGAACTCAGGGCTGGGGGAGCAGGCAGGGGATGGGGCCTGACAAGGTTCCCCCCATGGTCTCCTCCTGCCTCCTCAGGCCTCCCCTCCCCTGCCCCCAACTTACCAGCGTGGAGTCTGGCTCCAGCTCTCTGCTGCAGCCAACAGGGACTGCCCGAATTGCCGAAACTCTCTGAATCTTTTCCGGATCGATTTGGAGAGCTTTGAATCAATTTGGACCGTTTAATTGGTCCCCGGATTCAATTCAGATTTGGAGATTTGGCCTCTAAATTGGGCTGAATCTCCTCCAAATTGAATCAGCACCCAAAGCTTCATATAGCATCACCAAAAAGACATGCAGTGATGCTACTGAGCAGTAACTCTGATTACTTCACAGTCACTTGTGTATGCAAGTAAGTGATGTAAGTTATTTTGCTTTGGGGTAAAGTGATCCCCCAAAAAGTAGGGGGTGACTAGAGCCACATAAGTTACATTAGTCTGTAGGTACTATGTCAGCTCTTCTAGTTAGTGTAAACTGGCTCACTTGCCATGTAGTACCACTTACTAGAGGCAACTATCTTGAGAGAGTTGGTTATGTGACTACTACCTACCACAGAATAAAATCTGGTATAAGTTGTCTCATGATCAAATTGCATATCCATGCTCTGACATTACTAGTACACAGTTAAGTGTTCTTTTAGTTTACCACTTCTGTAATGACTTGTGACCAAAAATCGTATCCCTTGAATATAACTTGTTTTACTTTATTCCATTTCATTTTATTTTTTATGAAAATCTGTTCATTTTTTTGAGTTTATTGAAATGGGATGTAGAACGTGTATCTGTTAGCTGGATCAAAAATATACAACTTGAGAATTCAATTAGCCATTTAAATCCTGAATAAATGTTCTGGTTTGAAGTGATGAACGTCAACAATGCCCATTGACTCAAAGCCCACAGTTTCAACCTATCCAATTAAACTGTGATGAGCCTTGTTACACTGGGTGTTAGGGCAAGATAAATTTAATCCATTTAGCCATTGAAGCTTATAGATACTGTACCATGCGTCTCAGTTGGAAAAACTTTTTGAAAAATGACTGCATTTTGCTTGAGTAGATTATTTGGCATTTTATAGGCAGATCCATATGCTTGTGATATAATATCTCATCTCATTTAGTTTGAAAAATGAGATTTTATTTCAGACTCTCGCATAGGTATGCCAAAAATCTGCTCAGGTGTAATTTCAGTATTAGCAAATATTGTCCATTACATCATTCCAGAGAAGATGGTTTAACTCCATTTTGTGGGCAAATATTGTATCTTATCCAATAATACTGTCATTTTGTTTGTGTCAGTACTGTACATGGCCCTGGCTATATTAAAAATCTAATAAATAGATTTTTTAGGTTGTGTAAAATGTATGCTTAAAAAATATTGCCAAAGTACTTTTGAGTAAAGAAAAAAAAAGATAATTGAGCTACCCTTTTTGTACCTTTCAGTTGATTTGGGTTTTTATGTTTTTGATTGATTAAAATCAATAGCTTTGAAACTGACAAAACAGTGCATTATGGAAAAAGATAAGGGTCAGCATGAAGAGAATATGATAAAATGGTCTAAAATGGTTTTGACTATAATACTTAAAGCTTTTAGAGTAGTACACCATCTTTCCTCTTTCCCCCACCCCCTTTTCTCAAAAAACTCAGAAGTAATGCAAGCAGATTAATCAGGATCCACTATTTAACTGTGAAAAAACTAACCTATAATGGAGCTAGTGTTGCCAAACTGAAATCATTTCCAGTGTCTTACAGGCCATTATGTCATCTTAAGGTTTAAAGAGATAGAGAGAGGGATATAGTCAAATGCAAGTTAATGTACTACCTTCTGAGGAAAAAAAAGGAACTCTTCTAGGCATCCCTTTAGCTGAACAATTTTCCCATTCTTCATCAAAGATTACTTATATTAATGTTTCACATGCATATACACACATGCACACACCAAATTGTAAGTTAAAGGAATATTGTTAAGATTGCAAAGTCTGGCACTCAGAGTGGGAAATGGCCAAACTGAGGTTTCTTTTCCCACATTAATGCAACCTTTATTCCTGCATGTGTTTAGCTGTCCATTCAACACAAGGAAGCAGGAGACTGATTTTTGTGGACAGATCATGAGGCCAGCTACCATATTTGCAGGGTTATTGCAGCAGCCCCCTCCTCCTCCCCATGCCTTTGATTGGCCATGGGCCCCATGCGTTGCTGCTGACTGGCCAAGAGGGCTGTCTATCATGCAGCCCCACCCATTGCCACCAATTGGTGGAGAGGGGTGGGGCAGCACAACAGGCAGCCCTCTCAGCCAATCAGCAACAATGGGTGGGGGGCGGGGGGGAAGCAGCCATCTTGGGATCCACTTCATGTCAACCCCTTTTTCTCCCCTTCTCCTCAGAAGGCTGCATGTCCAGGCCACAGTGGCCATGAGGACTGGTGGCTCCCAATGGGGAGCCAGCATTTTATTTTCAGTACTTTTTTTTGGTTTTGTTTTGTTGTTTGTTTGTGAATTTCACAGGCATTGCCCAATTTCACAGGCAATGATGGATGTTGTGATTTCTGCAAAATCCACTGAATTGCAATTTGAGTAGGTCCCTACAATGTCTTATGATGCAATTAATTTGTATTACTGTGTAGTGCACTGAAGCCCGAGTCATACATTAGGACTCTCTGTGCTCCATGCTGTACAAGAACAGGGGGATAAACCTCTGTGCCCTAAAAAGTATGCAAGAGACAACAACTGGGACAATTTCAGGAAAAAAAAGAAACCATATTTGGTGAGCATGATAAGCAGTAATCTCAGCACAAAAAACAGCCTAACAATTGAGAAGTTTTCTGTTGGTGTCACAGCAAAGGAGACTTCCAAAGTGGATTGGGAATGAGTATAAAGAGGTAGCTTTAGGTATGGGGTTCCTCTCAAGGGTTTTCCCCCTTTCTCAAAGGGAGAAAAGCAAAAAGGTATGTGTGTGAGGGGGAAAAAAGCAAAAAAGTTTTGTATACAAAAAAGTAACAAGTAGACAGAGGAGGTTGGCATCATGTTGATACTAAACAAGGGGCAGTAGACTGGAAATGGGTTGCAAAGGGCCTGAAAAGTAAAAACAAGTAGGTGACATTTGATGCACTAGAGAAGGAGAATGTTTTTTAAAGAGAAGATTCAATGCAGCAATCCAGAAAATAATGTTGGCAGTAGCCTTCTAAATGGATGCGAGCAGGATGAACTACATTGGATAAGGGTAGAGAAAAGAATGCTGTAATAATCAGTGTATGAGATGATGAAAGTTTTAGCTGTTTGATTTGGGAAAGGTCATATATTAGAGATGTTATGGAGACATGTTATATATATTTAGACGTAACCCAGCTATAGATGTAAAGAGAGAACTAAATTAAGGATGATACCTTGGTTTCAGGCCTGAGTGTCAGACAAGATAGTAGTATTGTTTATAGTGTGCTTAAGATGGGAGGTAATATGGAAGTGTTGAGAGGGAGACTAAAAGCTCCATTTCAGTCATTTTGAACTTGAGCTTCCTGGTAGATATCCATGGGGAAATGTCTGAAAAATTGACTGAGACTTTAATGTGCACAAAAGGAAATACGTGTCCATTTACACATCATAGAGGATACTGAGCTCTGACTTAGGAAAGTTTATTAGCAGAAGTCAGATTGAAGATTGTATAAACTGGAAGCAGTGCTTATAAAAATTGCATTCTTTGGGTATAGAGATGAAAGGCAAAAGATAGGATGTTAATTTGAGAAGCAAATATTTTTTGTTTGTTTTGTTTTGTCTTTTGTTTAATTTTAATATTGGACAGTCTGTGACAAGCCTGTATTGTGTGTGTGTGTGGGGTGGGGGGGATTAGAGGAAGAAGGATTAAGGAGGAAAATAAGGGAAATCAGAGAGAGGGCAAGACAGACCACAAGAGCACAATGTGAGGGCAAAGAAATATGCAGAGAAGGCTGATGTGGAGGAATTGGGTTGGACAGTTTATAACAGTAACATTGAAGAGAAGAGAGAAGAGTTGGATGCAACGTTGTTCAAAAAATAAGGAAAAAAGGTCTGGATCAAAAAAACCCACAATCTGAAGCAAGAGCACTGGGGCAGTAGAAGCTCAGGATGCAACTGAAGGTTTATCCTGGAAGATTTAATTAGAGAGACACCTGTAAAAGTAATAACAGATAATGGGATTCATGTCTCTGTAAGAGCCAAAGACTCTAGGGAACAAGATATGAAGAGGTCATAGATGGCTTTACTCTTTCTTAGAAAGAGGGAAGACATTCCAGACTCATCAAGAGAAGGGAAGGAGGGGACCATATACTATTCAAATACAGGGTTGAAAATAATCATAACATTTTTTAATACAGATAGCACTTATGCATTATTCCTTATTCTGATTCTAAAAGAGCTAAAGTTTATTTGCAGGAGTTTGGGTTGTAGCCGTGTTGGTCTAAGGACATAGGCAGACAAGATTCCTTGGGTGAATTTGGTATCTTTTATTAGACCAACCCAAATGGTTGGAGAATAGTTATTAAGCAAGCTTTCGGGTTCAAAAACCCTTCGTCAGGCTAAGGAAGCTGCAGCAGTTGGTGTGTGCTCTTCCTGAATGGAATGAAAAGACTTTTCATCCAGGAAAAGCACGCACCAACTGCTGAAGCTTCCTTAGCCTGACGAAGGGTTTTTGAACCCGAAAGCTTGCTTAATAACTATTCTCCAACCATTTGGGTTGGTCTAATAAAAGATACCAAATTCACCCAAGGAATCTTGTCTGCCAAAGTTTATTTGCTGAATTTTAAAAATAAAATGATCCATCTCAAGCACATACCAAAAAGAGGAATTTCAGATTAAATTAAGTTTGGTAATCATAAGTAACTGATCTTATTGGGCAGCTTTTTTATAACTCGTATGATCAGATTAGATTATAAATTGTGTGCAAGTGGATTTATGCATAACCAAATCCTGAGAGAGAGATAATATCAATAAATATATACATCTCAATAAAATCCTGAATGATAGATAGATAGATAGATAGATTTATCCAGCTATCTGGATTTGGTTATCATTTGTTCACTGACTAGTATCCAAGAAAAAAATAGTCTATTTAGTAATATCATCTCAATTTATGCTTCCTTAGTAACTTCTTAAATTTTGTGTCCATCTTAATATACACAATAGTTGCTCACCTGCTAAAATATCTCCAAAGCAATTACTAGGCAATTATCTAAATGCATTTCTTTGTGTTATGATGAGTTTATTATGGATACAGAGAACAATCTTCCACCTGCGCATGTAATGTTCATCTGAGACTGTTTGCTATATAACTTTGTTTCAGGCTTACCAGTTTAAAGTGGAACCTTTTCAAAACAATTTTACATGATTTAATGAGGTGCATGGAGAGCTGGGAATGGAACTCAGGAGTTCTGAGATTCACTGTTCCCTGTTAAAATCACTAATGTGCTTTCTCCACACAGAATTTTTTAGTATATGTACACATGCATATTTAAAAATAACAAATCTAAATTACTTTAGTTAGGCTACCAACCTTAAAAAACACCTCTTCTAGCTCATATCTCTCTCTATATATTATCATAGAAGCCCAATAAACAATACATTGACAATTGATATCTTATTAATACAATAAGTTAAAAATATACATTGGATGTACTTAACTGACTTCTAACAAAATAACCATTGCAAAGTAATTACAGAGCAATATGCTATAAAGGGATTCATTGCCTTTTATGAAATATATGAAGTGATATTATAAACTAAAAATGTATTTACATGGGAAAACAGTGTACAGTATGCAAAAGTGTGACTTTAAAGCATGCTAGTTGCTGTGCATTAATGCCTTACGTAGACATTCTTAATACATACTAAGACTGCCTTGCATTGTCAAGTATTTATATTTATTAAATGTCAGGTTATCCACCTAAGGCTCCTGGCAGACATGCAATTAAAGTTGTGATGGGATCTATTACAGGATCCCCAAACTCATGTTTCCTGCCATGCCACATGTGTTTTGCAGGAGGCATGATTGTGTGATTGAGCATCAGATTGTATTATACCATGTTGCTGGTGCAGGGGGATCCTGATCCCAGTCTTCCCCTGCACTGGTGAGTAGGAATGTCTCACTGCTGGGAGTTCCAATCACCTGATTTGAGCTCCCAGATATGCAGGTGCACTATATGAGATGATTAGACTGTAGAGTACCAGTCACCTGTAAATTTACATGATACTTCACCGATCACTAACTTCTCTTTCTAGACAAGGGTAGTTACTATCTTAGTATGATCGTACCGAAGGATTATATGTTAATAAAGACATTCTTTTCCATTAAATCAACAATATAAATAGCAAATGAGTGACCTTTATTATCATATATTATGATGTGACCTTATTTTATATAGTGACCTTATATAATTTGATGTTCAAAGTATAAATAAAAATAAATAAATAAATACCTCTAGTATTGTTTTCCAGAAAAAGTCTTATTAATAATAAATATCTAGTTCCTACATTTTATAAGTAGTGTTCCCAAATCTGAAAACCTTCCAAAAGATAAAATGACTACAATCCAATATTCATTTTTAGAATGGGGCAGATGCATCATTACAGTTAAGATACAATGCAGTTTAATTGTCAATTTTCTAAACAGTATCAAGAAGCAAAAATTATTTATACTGATTTTTTTTTTTAAACAATGTAAATGAAACATATATTCATAGGTTTATACAAGAAAAATACTGTAGAATAAAAAGGCATTGGGATACAGACAAACATTTACCTAAATATTAGTGATAATGTCCATGCAGTTATATACTATTTTAATATTAGTATTTTGGACAGTGGTGAATTTCCTTTTTAATTTTTTTTTTTTACTGCTAAATAAAAGATCTCTCCCTTGCAATACATTTTAGAGTAATCGTACATTGCATATTGCTAATTATATTTTCATGTGCTTTCCTTCATCTATTTTTAATAATACCAATAATCTTCTTTATAATAATTTCGTTTGCAGGTGTAAACATCTCTGCATCTTTGGGCTGTTCCAAGCATTACAATAAATATATAATTATTGTAAAAGGGACAGTTATTGCTGAAACTTGTATGTAACTGAAATAGAAAATAATTGTAGTAGTACAGTAGGAATTCTCTGTATACTGTTATCACATTCCTCTGTTGTTTTCTTACTTTTGACCCTGTGTATTAATACAGAATGAATTACTCTGATTTTTTTAACTGTCTTTTTCTAGTGGAATATTTAATTTGGTGACAATATTGCTCAGAAGTTTGGTGAAGGTCACTTGGATTCTTTCTTCCTATGATCTGTTTTAATCCAGCTAAAATTATTGGTGTTTGAAATTTTCTGCTATTTATGGCTGTTCAGTAGCCTACATGAAATAGTCCCAGAGCAGTTGCAAGGGAACAGTTATCCTTCTCATTATAATTAGTAACTTTGGCAGTTTCAGGAGTACATTAAAATAACATTAGAGTTTCAAAGTAAAGCACTCAAAAGATAGGAAATACTAGAATTAATGTTGCCCATGCAATTTTAATTTGGCCCCCTTTGGCTGTACAGTATAACATAATCTTTACTACATCATCCATACTATTTGTTTCAGAAAGCCACTGACTCTTTCACAGCACAATGTGGTCAATGAATGAGGCATGCAGTAGTTAAGATTTAGCAGCAAAACCCAAGAGAGGTGGTTTTCTAGTTGTCTCTGCCACAAACTTACTACATGGAGCTAGATAAGAAGCCCTGATCTCAGTATCTGCTCATAACTTTTTTCTTCCCTCTTCCTAGAGGCAAGAAATAATCATCTGAATCATTTGAACCATTCCTGCTTCTGCCTCCATTCTTTTACATCAAATACAGATATTAAAAAGGCGGAAGAAAGGAGAACAGAGGGGAAACAAATAAAAGGAAAAAAAATCCCCAAATCCTGCTCCCTGCAGGCTTTCTCTGCCACTCTCTTTTGTGCCATGGATTGGTTGTAAATAGAGCTCAGATGTAGAGGAAAAGAAATGCTTATTCTGTAAGCCACACACCAGCTGTAGCAGATTCCTTTCTAGTCCCAGGATCACAGCCTTTTTCAATTAGGGATTACAGGGTTGCAATTATGGATATTTTTTAGACTTTGGCACCTTCAGCACTTGAAAAACAGGGATAAACAAATTAACTCTGCTTTGGTCTGCCAACCTGCTTCTTTGAACATGCTTGGAACTACATATCTCCCAGATGACTCGTTGTTCCTGAAATTCAATTTTTGTGTCAGATTCGTGACCCCTCAATGCTGAGAGCAGAGATAGGGAACCAGCTTACTTTCTTCTACTGTGATAATACAGGACAGTGTGGTCCTCTATCTACAGATGGGTGACAACAGGAATGCACCAGAGTTGACAAGTTCATTGGTGGCTTATTTTTTGTATTAAGGATCCAGTTCTCCCGCTGGATAAAATGCATGTTTTCTTCGTGCTTGCCTGGTGCTTGCTGCTTCACCATACCATCTGTGGTATGGTTGTGGCCTTGTTTGACTTGTGTTGCTAAGTCTTCCATTAGCTCATTCATTCCTTTGCATGGACTCCTTTATCTTTTGTAGAATAACTAGATAAATGATTAGCTGAGGGATTTTTTTCTTGGGGGGTTAAACAATATGTCCAAAGTGCCAGCTGTTTTACAGCATCACAAACAGAAAAAGCAGCACACAAGGGACTTTAGTATTCAGTATTTCGGCCCAGTGAGTGGCTGGGTGGCCTCTCCAAAGGTAATTCATTTGCAGTCCCACCATACTGAAAAAAATGGTTCTAGTATTATGGAGTATGTAAAGTTGTGATGCTCAGCTGTTTTACCTCTTAATGATGGCTTCTCATTCTTCTTTCTGTAAGTTTGCACTTTTCAATGATAAACATACTGATGTGCTCAATCCAAATCTTTGGATAGCATTTTTGGACTATATCATATTCATATCAAAGGGTAAGAGAGGTCTCTCTTCCCTATAGATCTTCCACAGAGACCAATTACCACTGGTTGGTCTACCACAGAGACCAACTACTGATCATGCTCACATCCTATCTCAACCAACTCTATAAACTTCATTAGGTCCAGACATTTTATGAATCTGAGATCATGGGATTTCAAAAATAAAAATCTTTTTTGTTTGTGCTCAAAAGCTTCTAGGGGTTATGAAGTTTATAAATCCCATCTGTTTTAATGATTAGTTTCCTAATCCCCACACTAATCTTCCATTCCAGGTGTGTTTTAGCTGCAGACCTAGTAATAATGCAGGTGAAAGAAGCTGCTGTATCCAATGAGGACATTTGTAGGGCAGTAACATGGGCAAAATGCATTCATTACCCTCTGCAAACCAGAGGGTAATGTCAATTCCTGAGACATTTTTCAGAAAAAAAACTTTTTCAGGCAGCCAAGATATAGATTACACCTCCCTCTTGGCTGTTTGTTTGTGAAGCTTTGTTTCTTGCCATGAGCCTTAAACTGTGAGTCATGATAGATACGTGTTTTTCATGGTGGTATTATTGCATCTTCTTCTCACCAAGTAGCTTCACAATGATTTTCAGCATATACAACAAAATATGAAGACTACAGGGGGGGAAATAAAGTGAGTTAAAGCCGAGAGGGAATGGAAGGTTGTATATTCTGGGTGACCTGCAGTTCTCTTTCTCTCCTTCTGGAAAATGGAGTCATCACAGCTACAGCGAACTTTAACAACTGGAAGAGGACAGATATGGGAAAAGCAAATACATTAAACAGTTGGATTTAAACCCAAGAATTACTTGAATTGTTACTCTGCTAATTATAAAATGACTACCTGCAACTAAAAATGCAGATGCAATGAAGCTGATGTACTTAAAAGTAACATAAAAAACAGGCAAGCTAATTATTTTTATCTGAAGTTATCAGGCTCAGGCCTCACCAGCCTGTAGTAGCAGACTATATGAATCAGTAGTAACCTAATTATAGTTATTAGCCAGGTGTGCCTCATTTTTTTTTGTAAATCATCACTGAACCCAGAAATAAAATATGAGAACAGTAGACAACAATTAAGTGCACCTAGAAAAACACCAGAAAAG
The DNA here is from genome assembly GCF_000455745.1 of Alligator sinensis. Classification (NCBI taxonomy): domain Eukaryota; kingdom Metazoa; phylum Chordata; order Crocodylia; family Alligatoridae; genus Alligator; species Alligator sinensis. The sequence goes on along the minus strand of NW_005841839.1, from coordinate 759,539 downwards.
AGGAGAGTTGATATAATTATCTGTTTGCAATACAGAGTCAGCAGTTTTTTGCCAACTTTTTAAATAAGATTATAGAAGATGAAACGGAAGAGCTTACTTCAGCTTTTAAGAAAGATGTAAGCAATTTTAAATTGTACTTTGTCCCCAGGGAGAGAGTGAAAATATTTCTAGTAAATTAAAGTATAATAAAAGCATTTGCTGGATGGTAACATATTTTTCATATTAATTTCTTAATTTCTAGGATGCATAATTGTAGATCTCAGGGGCATGAGGTTAGAGCAGTACACTTCCATGTTGAAACTGTATACACCATGTATCTTTTAGCATTGCTATTTTTTCTGGAAAATATGTTCTGTTTATAATTACATATCTCCGGCATGTTCATGACCATTTACTCAGACAAACAGTATCAATCTGAATGGGAGACTTACTGTTTGCCATTCACTGCACTGTTTGTGCAAGATGTCTCTTCTGACAATGAGATGGGAAATAAGGCTTTAAGCCCACAAATCAGAAAGTTACACCAGGGAGACCAAGAGAGAAGTTTAGTGGACAAAGAGTTATTGGAGATGGGGACTGTCCTCAGAGACGTCATCTTTTTCTTTGCATTCATTTAAACATTCACATTCCTCAGAAGAGTAATCCACTGCCCTACCTGGTGGAGCAGTACAAAACAATTTAGGGAGTAATTTCCATGAGTTGGTTTATTTCTTAGAGGGTGGATCACACACCTTTAGAACTATGGCACAAAAAGAAACAGTTCATAACAAATGGATTTGTCTGCCTTCGTTACCTGGAAAAACCTCTGAGAAAACACAGACACAAAAACAAGTCAAATTGGGGACTGAGCCTAAGGAGGTTCACTATTCCTATGGAGTCACAGCCTAAGGATAGATATATACTTTTCAAGCTAGAGGGATGTAAATTCTGAAGTAGCAGCCCTGAGTAAGCTGAAATATTCACTATTGTAAATGGGAAGGGTTTGAATTTACTTCTGTGACATAAAAGACCAGGCTCCACAAAAATTAACCTCCTAAACTTTTAAGAGTTAGAAATTAAATGGGGGGGGGGAGTGAGGTTTTTTTTTTTTTCTATGTAAAACTAAATAATATTACTGTTTTACCCCAAAATGTTACTTTAGCCAAAAGGGAATAGTGCATTTTAAAGAAATGCAGATAGCATATAAAATGCTTGAAGCACTTTGTTAGAGTATATTAAATTCATTGCTGTACAAAGTGACAAGTGGTTAATACCTATAGCTTTTCTTCAGCAGAAAAGATTCCTGCATGCCCCATAGCTATTTTTAATAATGATACTCTGTATGCCACTGGCAAACTTTTTGGAACACATTTATTTCAGTATGAGATGATTAAAAATAATTAAGAACCACACCCTTCCTATTAGTTTAGGTAAAATAATATTGGGGATGTACTCAAGTAAAATGCAAATAAATAAAATAAAAAAGAAAGAAAATGAAAGGCTAATAATAAGTCTAACGTATGAAGTCTTAAAGATACAAAAGGAAGAGCAGTGGCAGCGAAGTGAACCAGATCTCTGGGATTACCAATTTCTGTCTTGCCCATTTCTTTTTCTTTTTTTTTCCTTTTTTTTAAACTATAGTAATTTTGTCACTTGATGATTATACATTTTGGTGGCTATGGTTTTTGCCTTCATGATCGGGTTAATGTTTAGGTCAGATGTATCATTATGATCATTGGTCCAGCTTCCTTGCAGAATACCAGCCATCCAGCTATCAGTGCTTGTTCCTAATGGCTTGTTTTCTACTTTTGCTAATTGTAGTACCACCTAAAGCTGGGGCATGTGGACATGTTAGCAGGACCCAATTTATGATCATGTGTCTTAATTTAAGACATGATCATAGATCAGATCCTCACTTGTGCAGACATTTGCCAGTGCTGGGAGCCATGTCAGGGACATGATCTAAGTAAGTCAGGGTCGGGGAAAGGGGTGAGTGGGATCAGTGTGGTTTTAGTGGGTCTGTGGGGGAGAGTTGGTGGGTGCAGATCAGGCAGGGGGGTTGTCTTTCAGGGGATGGTGAGATCCAAGGGCTAGTCAAAGTGGGGGTGGGAGGTAGGAAAAGTGCAGCCCTGGGACTGAGGCAAGCTGCTGGACTTTCTCAGCCCTGGGGCTGCACTTCAAACATGTAAACATAGTCAGTTTGATCCAGCATAGGTTAGTCCCATCTATGTCGTGCACCTCCATAGGTGAACTAAGTTATATTGGGCTGGGCATTTCTCTAAACTCCTCAAGTGTATGTGTAGTTTGGCACTTAGATCAATGTAAACTTAGTTAAGTTGATCTAGGTCTGCATACACTTTTGCTTCTGGTATTGTATAAGAGAAGAAAGATGACAACTCACAGGATATCATTTGGAGAAATGGTTCTGTCTGGGATTCCATAATCAGCCATGTTGATGACGCATATGATCAAATGGGGCTACTCGAATAACAGGAATATATGTAAGCATGGAGTACATGTTTGTTTGCCAACTTATTGGTGAGACCTGTATGAAGGAGGACCTCGCTGCAGCAATGGGAAGAGTCATCATTTGTGCACAATTCTGGAAAAATATCTAGTTTTTGACAAGGACATGAGAAGAAGAAGAATTATCAACCACTATTTCCTCCATTCAAAATCTCAATTGTCCATTTTCCTTGGCAGTGTTAACAATAATGTGAATGGGTGCCTGAACATGTGCAGGATGTGTGCTCTGACGTGTTCTAATTAGGCAACAGCCTCGCTGTCTCATTTATTCAGCATCCCTACATTTCAAAATGGCTGCAGGGGTGGTTTAACTAAAGCTTGTCAAATGAGCTTTAGTTACAGTGCCCCTGCTGCCACCACTTTAAAGCATGGGATGCTGAATACATGAGACACTGTAGCCATTTAAATTAGAGCAGCTCCCAAGACCCACTCTAATTAAAATGCCTCCTCCCCACTACTCTGGAGCATATGTATAGATGTCTAATATTCCCAGCAAAAATCCCTGCTCTCTGTGTGTGGGCAGCTTTTATGCCAAATGGACTTACAGAAGAAGACCTGTGGGTGCAGCTTGACAAGATGCCTTAATGAACAGTGGACTGTTCTACTGCATATTACCACATCACGGCAAAAACCATGCTAATGTGCAGTAGAATTAGTCTACTGTGCATTAAATATCACAACAAAAAATCTGCCTTTGTTCATATTAGAGGTACTAAACTTAATGCTCACTAGCAAAGGTGCATTAATGAATGTGAGATGTTTCCTGTGTGTTTTAATTTCGAGTTTGCCATTTCTTGTGTGTGTGTGCTAGTCTCCTGTAGCTTAAATATTTACTTGAAATAATTTTGGTAGTGTGGACTCATTCAGGGAATGGAAAACAACTAACACCTTTGGTCAGAGGTTTGTGTGTATTATTAGGACATTAGGAATTAAAAGGGATACAAAAGGCATTTATGAAAACCTTTCTCACCTGGCTTTAAGCTTCTAGTATGAAGGTAAAACAGCGATTATGTGACTATGTATGTACACATACATGAATACACATACCTGCTTGACAATATAATACTGGGGTTTTTTGCCTTACTATCGCATGATCGTTCCTTAGCCTGCTTTTCTTCACTGCAGCTATCACTGTAGCACATTCGTCACTTCCCCATCCCCCCAAGAGCTGCTGTTATCCCTGAAAATAGCACTTAGACTCAGCTCCTCAAGGAATCCTAAATCTCATGGTATGTGACACTTGGTAAGTAGGGACGAAACAGGGAGAAAGAAAAAACAAGTGAATAGAAGAAAATGTGAAAAAACTGGAAGGGTTGGGGCAGTTCCTCTTGCCATATTTTGCTATTATGGCGTTCATGTTCCATCTTTCAAGTTACATAATTTTTTGTATCAATAATTTAATCGTCCACTAAAGTGAATATATGCTGTATGTGTCTAAATTTCAGTGTGAGAGCTACTTATTGAAGCAAAGGAAAGCTATATACATGGTTACTTTAATGATTGAAATAGCATGTTGTACACATCAATTTTACCTAATGATTTTCTCTGTACAACAGGTTTTATTGAAGACCTTGATTTGGGGAGGAACAATTTAAAATATAGAGTTTAAAATCAACAAAATAATAGCAATGGTTGTACAAGGCCTTACAGATAGAATAATTATGTATATGTTTTGCTGGGATACTTACTGAGGTTCCAATCCAAGCTTTGCTTTTACTCATTTCACTATGTATAGAATTATTATAGGACTAGAACCAGAATGGCATAAAGGAGTCCTGAAAGCTTCATTTCTGCACTGGAAATTTTTTGATGTAGGCTCTTTTGTGAATACCCACTTTTTATTTGTGGTACTGGGGTGTGTCTGAGCCAAGGCCGTACATGTTGTGCATAACACCTCTGCATATACTGCTGTAATGATTCCTGCTTATGTTTTGGCATGTAGAACAGCTGGAGGAGGAAAACTGCTATTAATTTCCACTTCCATAGGGAAAGTTAAATCCTACAATTGGGAGTGTGCAACAGATCCCTTGCACTGACTCGTTTGGACACAGCATGGAATCCAATCCTGAAAATAACCCCAAAATCGAGTGGTAGTTTTTCCAGGGTGCAAAGTTAAGTTAAGAAATTATATATATTTTTTATTTTAAAAATAGAAAAAATAGTCTTTCTAATTAATTTTCCGCTTTAAAAATTATATGCATATAATAGTACACAAGAACATAAGTTCTAGCACAAGTCTTCAAAGGACTGAAGCCTATGTAAATATATGCATTACCATATCCCCCTAAAGATACATTAGGAAAATAAGACCTGTACGATCTCTCTCTCTTTAAAATGAATAGTTTCTATATACAAAAAGTGGTTACTTCTAAGCATTCTGAATAAATGCTTTTAAAATAACGCTTGTAACATTAACTAGAGTGTTCTTACCTCATTTGCATTGTTAAAATGTAATTTTTTTGTTCTTAATAGATTTCCAGTTAATAAAGGAAATAAGACTAACATAAACAAAACCAGAAGAAACAGGAAGGACTATAATAATGAGAATGCTGTAATAGGCTAAATAGGTTGATTTCATCATTCATGCTTTTACAGGAAACCTAAGCTACAGTAGATCAATACAACAGAACCTAAATAAGCTTTTGTTAATGAGAAAATTATAAATGATATTCATTTTAAAATAGGAGAAAAAGTGTCTCCAATTAGTCCTCTACTTTAAAAATTAAACACATATAATAGTACACAAGTATATAATTTTTGTAGCCTAATGATGGATCTTAATTTTGCAGCTGTGGCCAAATACCCAATTATATTCCAGCATGATACATTTTTCTCATTTTCCATGTTCCACCACATTAGTCTTCTCTTCAACTGTGTGTACAGATTTTATTTATCATTATTATTTTAAAGATAACACTGGCTCAAATGGCTTATTGCTTGGTGTACATAAATGCACACCATTAATAATATGGTCAGTGGATAATATGCTTAGTCATTTGGTATTTGGCACTTTGGAGGATATTCCTTTGATACAAAGTGGTGACTAAATGTTGAGTATTGACAATTGCAAGCATGTATGGTAGGTTTGTCTTAATCCAGAATGTTTATCAAATAGGATACTTTTACAGCCCAGTTTTGGTTTGTTTGTTTGCTTGGTTTGGTTTTTTGTAAGAATAATGCAGGGAAAATGGAGGGAGGTCAGGCAGGAATTGAGGAAATATATGAATGTAAGCAAAATGTTTTACTTGGAAATCCAGATCTATGAAAGAAGATACTGAATTAGAGTTTCCTTCTGACTCATAATTTTATTCTACATAGTAAGGCACAAGGGGCATTTGAACATATGGAAAAACTTGAGCTTAATTGTTATTTTTCTGCTTAGCCATTCCACCTCTTCACACTGATTTGCACTATTTAGCATTTGTGTGCATTAGGTAATATATTTAATGTTTCCTGTTTCAATCCAATTTATGTAAGTTTGGCAGCAGACCAGAGCTGTGGGCACACAGTATGGAACTGTCGTAAATCTGCCTATGCTGAATACAAGGGCTATATTGCTACAGTCAATAGTATGTTTGCATGAAAATTTCAGAATGCTTGTGGAGCAATACTGCCTATTCCCAGCAAATCTCCTAGGGACTAAATTAATGTATCTCATATTGTATTGATTGTAGCCAATAAGTGCCTAAATGATTTGATGCGAGGCAGAGGGATTATGAGGGGAAGAAGGAAGAGGCAGCTTGAAAGAAATATGCGGTTTAATTACGGGATGAATTTCGCCAATCTACCTCCCCCTAGGAATTTAACAAATAGGCCTAAGTGCACTTAGCTGTTCTTGACATCTGTTGAAATGATATCTGTCCATGATGAGGGAATCATGGGAATTGGTCTAAGGGTATTGTCAGGATCAGTGAGCCACAGGAAACTGCTTTCCTGTCTGCAAAATTAGAAGAAAGAAAAGACTACATTAGCAGTTTTAGGTTAAGCTATAATGATTACAGCTTACTATAATAGAATTCTACTCTCTGATTTAATGAAGCTGGCTCTGTCTTTGGTACGATGTTAAATAAATCCCCAAAATATGGTATTAAAACATAGGCAATGAAATATAAATACAGTTTGGAATCTAAAACCGTTCTCTTGGTGCCACTATTGGTGGGAACTTTATGTCTGCCGTTTCAGAGAAACATCCAAGTTTATATCTTTTTTATGACACATTTTGAAATGTTATAAAACTCAGAATCTCTTTGGTAAACAACAGATATAGCAATGTTTAGAAAATGGGGAACACAGAAACTAGAGCTTCAGCTTAAATTCAACGTAAAGGCCAGCATGGTGAAGACTGATGTTGCATATTTGCTCATTTTGATTATGTCTATAATTCAAAAGAAAGTACAAATCACTTAATCACTTTTACTGCAAAAGAGAACTTGAAATACCTTTAAAGTCCAGAAAGCTGAACGTTTCACTGCTTTGTTTGAACTATATGTTTTGGAATACTTGGTGCATTTGGGTGTATTACTTGGTAAAATACATGTAAGCCATTTCCTTTGAAAAAGATATAAACATTTATTTTAGGAGGCAGAAGCACAAGGTGAGATTGTATCATTTAACATGTCAAGTGCATAAACAAGGAATATGTGTGGTATTTGGGGTACTATTTATTTCGTTAAATACCTACTGATTTTTGTGTCTCCACTTATAGTGTTTTTTTTTAAATTAGTTTCATAGACAATTTAAAGACAAACATAATTAATTAATTTGTGCCAGATATAAAAGTCAGTATAACCGACTTTTATAACTCAGCACAAAATCATTATTATTATTATTATTATTCTTGCTTACAAGTATAGTAAAGATCCCATTTCAGGTGGAGTCAGTTTTCTTTGAAGAGACTCATTTAGATTTGCATCCATCTAACTTCATCATGTTCTAAAATGTTTTCACCAAGTATGTAATGATATTAAATGCTGTAGCCTTTGACCAAGGGAAAAAATAGTCCCAGCAATATTCATAATATTTGTGATGAGTGCATATTTTCGTTTACTGTATATTCATGGAACCATATGAATAATCATAAAACCCATGTCAAAGGAAGCAAAAAAGCCTTCATTAAGTTAAGAGTTCAGTGTTTAGAGACCACTTTAAAATAGATATTTGCTTTTAGCTAGATTTTCAGAAATGCTTAAAACCCAGGAGCAGTTATGGAGTACAGTAAGAGGTAGTAGGTAAAGAACAAATTTTAAAATGTGGCCATTAGAAGCATATTAGATCTCTGTATTGTTCAACATCACAAGGTTTAGAGTGAAAACCACAAAGAAAGTACTGGTTCTGAGAGATGTCCTGTTTGTGGATGATGCGGCCTTGCTTGCCCAGAGTGAATCTTCTCTGCAAAATCTCATGAGCAGATTTTCTGAGTCATGCAAGAATTTCAGGATGGCAATTGGTTTCAAGAAGACTGTGATCATGTACCAAGGAGTGGAAGAACCAATACCTGACATCACTTAGGAGGATAAATCTCTTGATGTTATTGACAGTTTTTGCTATTTGGGTTCTGTGATCA
>NW_005841839.1:741020-751461 GCF_000455745.1 Alligator sinensis | reverse complement strand
GCAGGAATCTTGACCTTCAGGCTTAACTAACAGAATTGGAAAAGCAGCTAAGAATCTGGGGCTATTACAGAAATGTGCATAGAATAACAGCAAACTATCAACTAAGATGAAGATGTGAATCTACAAGACTTGCATGCTGTCATCCCTGCTTTATTCTTCAGACACATGGACTACATATGCTAAGCACATCAAGAAACTGGAGAGCTTTCACTTGAGATGTCTGCATAAGATCCTGAAAATACATTGGGAAGACAAATATCAAATGCAGAGGTACAGGAGTACACAGGACTGACACACTTAGAAAAAGGAGGAGGGGGTTGCGATGGTGGATTGGCCATGTCAAGGGAATGGGAGGAGACCGCATCCCTAAGAATATTTTTGTATAGCAAGGTTCGAGACAGCTCTAGAAAGGGGGGACACCCTCTATGGCAGCACCATGATGTGTGAAAAAATTATACAAAGTTGTTCAACATCAACATAGAAAGCTGGGAGTAGAACATAGAGTCCCATCTGATCTGCAACATCTGGCATTGGGTGCAGCTCAACATGAAATGGCATTGATCTGGAAGATGGAAACAAAGCAAGAAAGAAGAAAGCAGCGTGCTATGAATTTGGACTCCAATTAAGACAACATATGAATCTTTGAAACTTGTAACAAGCTGCGTCGCCTGATGAATCTGTTTGTGGCTGACAAGCCCAATTCAAGAGCATTTCGTTAGACCTCTTACATGTATACCATGATCCAGGCTGGCTATATAGGCATCTGTATGGTTATAATGCTGTGAACACTGCTTTTTGAATTACAGTTAACATGGAGTTTGCTGAGGAAAACAGATTTTTTGGAGCGCAGCTAGATGAGGACAGTCTTGCAGATAGTTTCATCTCAGCATAACTTGGGTCAGTCATCAAATAATTAATTTAGTTACTTTGCTTAGCTGATACATGCTTGAAAAATTGAAGTGAGAAAAGGGTAGGAGTCTGAGGAAAAGCAGAGCAGTTTAAATTGAGGATTTGTTTATAGCAGTTATATTTTTCACAGCAATAAACTTTAACTTAATGTTAACAATTTCATTTTGAATCTTTTAATTGCTAAAATCTGGATTGCTTTCCAATTTCCTGTACAACTTAATGCATATGCAAATTAACGGGAAAAGAAATTTGAGATACAAATGATTGCACTTTACAAACATGCCATAATTACTACTTAATTTTTAGGAATCTTTCTTTTTGTTGGCTCATTGCTCAGTTTCCTGAAACTAAGCAGAACACATTTTTTGGTTAATGTTTACTATAAATCTTTTTTCATCATGAATGAAATTGAATCTTAAGTTGCTTTTTCCTGCTGTTATAAATAGTGTCATTTTCCTATAGCTGAAGCAAAAATAGGACTTTTGCTCCGTTAACACAAATAACCTTTTTAATTTTAAGAAATAGAAAATGGTTATTTTTCACTTTTGCCAGAATGAGTCAGGACCATGCTATTGTAATAGCTCTTAAAATTATTAGTTCCTAAAAATACATCTGTGATATACGATTCATTCACTAGATTTGGTTATCTAGACTCTTGCATCAATAATTAGGCACCTAAATATAAGTAGCCTGATTTTCAAAGATGATGAGTACCTTCAGGTCCTATCAACTTGACTGAGGTTTGCGTGTGCTCAGCATTTCTGAAAATCAGGCCACTTATATTTAAGTGGCTAAATATAGATTCTGGGATTTAACTTAAGTCTTAATTTGATTTGGAAATTTTACCCATATTTAAAATGGGGGAAAACCCCCCCCAGATGATTTAAGTCCTGATCTTTCTGCCACTGACTTAACAGCAAATTGCCAAATAGAATCAAGCTGCTAGAATACATTGTTTTAATTGTGCAGAGGATTACTGTTTTGGTAATATAAGACCCGTGGTAGGGTACAGTACTTCCTTTTCCTTTGATAGCCAAGGATTTATAAGGAAAAGGAATGGAAAACTGAACTAAATTATGTATGGATAACCCAAAATGCCCGCATAATTCAAAAAGAAGCATCTGTTTAAAAGAAGTACAGATTTTGTTTTAACAATGTATTTAAGAACATGATATTTTGCCTCTGTATATTTATTAGATGCACCAAGTATTAGGGCTTTTGCAGATAACTTACTAGATTGAAGTTACCTTTCCTTTTTTTTTATATTCCATTTGTGGCTGCAATTAGAAGTAGTATTAATAACTGCATTAGTATAGCTAATACGTGTTTTGGCTGTGTCTTGTATTTATATTCCCCAGGAAATGCAAAAGGTATTATCCTTGTGATGAAGCTGACTGATTTTGTATATTACCGCACCTTCAACTGCTTTGTAGAAACATTTAATGTCCTATGATTATTCTCTAGGTAAAGTTGGTGAGTGCTGTTGTTTCATGACGTCCTTAGTTACCTTTTAGGCATGATCACAACCTGACTAGACACACACACACAAATATAACCCTGAGCAGCAAAAAAAGGAACAATATATCTGGACACTTTCATAACAGCTTTTTCAAATTATGTCAATTTGAGTTAAAAAAAAATAGCTGCTTTTGACAACTGAGACACTGATAATGTAATGAAATTAGAACTGTAATACTGCCTTAACTCTAACTGAGCCCTTTCCCTTAAGACATATTTTTACAAAAGCAGCTATCAAAGAAAATACAGCACTCTTAGAATAGGATATTTTAAAATGGGACTCATTGCATTCTGTGGCAGCTAAAGCAGACGTTGTTTGAAATCCTGGTCAAAAGACTATACTTGCAGTTGAACAATGCATTTACTAGTATTCCAAAAGTTTATGGGCTGACTACATGGTGTAGGGGAAAGGCAATGCAGTACCTATCTTAGTAGAGAAATGAAAGTTGAAAATGTGTTTGTTGAATCGTCTGGGGGAAACAAAGACAGCAGAAAACTAGAATTGTGCACAATAATGACTCATTTGTTTCCACTTTATGTTACAAGGTCTCTTTCCATTGTTTGCTTTGGAATAGTCCTGCCCACCTTCATTGTGGTGATATGTTGTCTTATTCATAACAATGTCTGTCTGTACTTTGAGCAATGGGTAACTTTTCACAAATTATGTAAATTAACATGGTTTAATCTGTATAGCTCTGTTAAGGTGTTAGGGCCTTGTTACATGGTATTTTTGGGCAGATCTGGAAGTTCTTAACCCCTTATTGATAACACTTGAAACTGGTTTTAAGTGCTTGTTAGGCTGCTCAAAGTTATGCCACTCCAGGTTACCCAACTCATGTTACACTAAGGTGTAAACACCCCACCTGCCCCACTCCCCTGCTGGCCCAGAGCTACCTCATGCCCCCTTCTCCTGATCCCTGCTCACTGTCCTACCCCTAACCTGCTTGCTTGTGGCTGCCTGTACTGACTGTCCTGGGGAGCAGGTAGAGAAGGGTTAACCTGCCTGTATTGCCACTGCTGCTGCTCTTTGGGCTAAAAGAGCAGCCTTCAGCAGCAGTAATATCTGTCCAACAGGCAAGTTAACCCTTCCCTGTCTGCTTCCCTGAGACAGATAGCAAGGGCAGACATAAGTAATGCACTGAGGGTGAGGATAGGCAGAGGAAACTCCAGGAATGGAGGTAGAGGGAGAGCTAGGGGAGCCTTGGGGGCAGGATTTTTACTTTTCAGTCCTCCAGGCCCCTGCTAGCCTGAACATGTAAGTGCTCGAAACTCAAGTTAGCACTAACACTCATCAACATTTGTGTAGCTCGCAGCATAAGGTTTAACAAGGCCCTGGTCCTCTTTAAAAATAATGCTGAACTGTCCAAACTAGGAATGAAAGGACATGCATAAGTTAATTTTCTTGGTAGCCAGTTTTGTTTTGTTTTGTTTTTAAGTAATCACCATGTTGGTGTAATGCCTGGTTGTTATAGGCTTCCCTGAGCTACCATGCTGCTGCAATAAGTGCTGTGAAGTTTTGTCGTATACAGCAAAATTACTTCTGGTGAAACTGGGTTGAACAGTCCTGCAATCAGAACTTCTCCTTTCTGCACTCTTATTTAAACAGAATTCTTTAACCTGGTTTAAAAGTTATGCTGTAGTCAGCATATCTGTTTTCTCTTCCTCTGTAAAGACAGCTTGAACAGTCTCCAGATGAATAATAGCATCTGCAATTTTTTTAGCTTTTGTTGCTCTGTATGTTAGTGATGCAACATAATTGGTGCTAATTAAACTTTACAATATTAAGAAATAACTGAGCAGTCATTCAGAGGAGGTCCAGTATACAAAAAAGTAGTCTGGGAGCAGGTGTCCTGCATTTTCACTCACCCTCTGCCTTGTGTGTCATCTTGGCAAGTCCCTTCACAGCTGCACAACTCAGTTTCCCCATTTATTAAATGGGGGGAATGCTGTTTCATTTGTAAGGTGCCTTGATATTTTTGAGTGAACAGGGTCCCAATGAATGATGTTCACAAACCTCCGGCTGAAAGCTCAGTTTCTATATGTGCATCGTGGACCTTTTTTAGCAAACCAGATTCCTAAATGTGCCTACACCTACAGTCCATATTTACCACAGGTACTTGGCATCTGTGATAATCTGACTGCATTTTTTTAAAAACCTTTCTGCATGTGGCGTTAGGTACTCTAACTTTGAAAATACTGGGTGAAATGCATCAGTATTGTGAACATGCATGCAGTCATCCATTCAGTTTCTTACTGAAGCTTAAAACTGTTCTTCCAGGAGAATAAGGTAGAGTGAACCACTGCACCATTACACTTTTCTCATGTTAGGCAGAATGTTTAATGTATTTAATGTATCAAATATGTAATGTACAATTTTTAATGTATAAAATATAGGTGGTAGGAGGGAAAGGAACATTATTTGAGTATTATAATGATGGTAATTTTCTGTCATTGTGGTTTCATTTGCAAGCAGGACCTGGAAATAAATGTATAGTTTAGGGATGCAATATTTAGTATGCAGAATCTGAATTACTACAATGACCAATTGTAGTATATTTTAAGCATTTCTTCCTTGTGGGGGGAGGTGGGGGTTGTTGTTATTGCTTGTGGGGTTTTATGGGGGAGGGAGGGGGTTTCTGTTACCTGTGTAATTCATAAACACTCTATGATTAGGCAGCTAGATTGAGAGCAGGAGTATCTAAACATGAGAAAATCTGTAGCTAGAATGACAAATTCTTAGGCACAGCTATAAAACATACAGATCAGTAACACACAGCCATAAGAATATATTGACTGTGGTCCAAACTCATCAGAAGATTGATCAATCCAGCTGACTTGCATTAATTGTGAAATAGAAAGAACGATGCGATCAATGATAGGCATGAAAGTGCAGCGGTAATGATGCCACATCTAGCTAATCCAATAATGGAGAACCTGATGTATAGCGTATTGGAATTCCACTGTTCGGGCCCCTGTCACAATAAAGTATATCCTGCAATTATCGGAAAAAATTGAGCAGGCAGCAGTTGAGCCAGCCTAATCAGCCAATGCCAGAGTAGTTCTACTGATTAAACACTAAATTAAGTGGCACTCCAGCTCTGTAACTTGTATGAATTATACCAAAAAAAATAAAATCCCTGGCTTATCATGAAAAGTTTTTATTTTAATCAAAGTAAACTATGAATATTAAAATATGTGCGGGATACCTTATCTAGTTAACTGGGAGGATTTCAATAGTTTATAAATTGATCTCTTGCTGTTAGCTCCAAGGAAAAAGGGCCAAATGCTGAATTGAGAGGCACTGTTTTCCCATGCTTAAAAAAAAAAAGAAGAAATCAGTTAAACTTGATATAAGCTCAAAGAACTGTTGAGAAAAAGAATACATTTAACAGGCCCCTAGAGAATTCAAATTTAGTTAACTTATGTAACTGTTTGCCTAGGGGTACTGACTTCAGTTTGTGCTGAGCATTTACATGTTGATTGTGGAAAGAATACGTTTATTAGGCATTTGATGAAGTAGTGGACTCCAACCAGACCTACAGTGGGAATTCATTGAATTAAGAAGCTGTGGTCATATAAACCTTGCAGTTCACATAATTTACAGTGATTTTCTTCTATTCTGACTTTAAACTTGCGCACCTGAGTTCATCTGACACGCTTAGGATAGAGTACACCTTGTAAGATAAAACCTTGAGTGGACCATGCTACTTATCCATGTACTCCCAGGAGGCAGATCAAAGAGGTGCTGTCTCAGGGAAGCAGTCTTACATTAGTACAGCATCTTGTGTGTGCCTGCTGATGATCAGCTCCATTTGTAGGGGAGGATCAGCTTGCTACCCCTGTTACAGCCTAGCTTCATAGCCAAGTGCAGAAGAGCAGTGGAACCTTCTCTTCTGCAAAAAGTAGTATCTTACCTTGCCCTGTTTTGAAAGCAGTAGGACTCTCCCCACATTGAGAATTAAACCTTGGTTGTGGTTTGTGCAAGACTTGCCATGTTTCCATGACAGAGCTGGTTGCACAAAAGGAGCCATTTCAGCTACTGGTACTTTGCAGGGTGGTTCTATACATGTAACTAAAAGCAATTCCCCACAGTCCCTAAAATACTCTATAATTTATCAGTAGAAAAGGCCCTATATAAAAAACCTGGATCGTGCATTTCTTTTGAAGTATGTGCTCATTTCCATGTTGAAAAAAAAAAAGGGGGCTTATGTCCTCTTCACTGAACTGATGAGAAATGTCTTAGAGATTGCCAGAGGTGGCAGGTCTAATCACCTATATATGAGGGGAGATGGAGACAATTGTTGTTCCTTCTAAGAAGAGGGGACATGAAAAGAAAAAGGACTTCCATTCTCTTCCTAGAGGATCTAAATAAGCCAGCATCAGGAAGAAATGGTCAGGTCATCTTGAGGCTAAAATCCAGGTCTTCAGGGCATCTGGGTGGTTGCTTGGGCTATGGCACCACTGAACAGCAGACTTGGAACTGGACCCAGCCTGGCCTGGGCTCTCCTGTGAGGTCCCCCATGGGCCATGGGGGACTTGTGACCCAGGAGAATCAATGGATGGCACAAGCTTTTGATGTGTGCGCTATAAAAACACTCCCAGTTTCCCTGGAGCCTTTTCTTGGGGACAATGTTCATAGCCTTGTGACCCTGTTGCTTTGCTTGTGACTTGTTCCTGTCCTGCATCTGCCCCAGAGCCTGCTGCCTTGTTTATGTCCTGCTCCCATACTGCCTCTGTCTTACCCTGCTCCTTCCTACCTTACCATACAGATTGGGATTCTCTGGCCCCTGACCACTACCCTGATTTTGATTACAGATTTGCTTGATCTCCTGGCATAATCCATTGCAGACCTGGTGCTGCAACTCTGGCTTGACTTCTGGACCTATGGTACTATAGACCCTTGGTTTCTGATGTCCGGGTCAGAAATTAGTCATTTCCCCAGTTTTGTTATACAAAGAACTATATTAGTTTTCAAACTATAAGCCCAAGGCTGAGCCAGCCCTGCCCTCAGGCTGTCACAGAGCTGAGGCAGCAAAATCTCTGCTCCCCAGCCTATATGCTGCCTGTACCTGTCAGCCTGGTAGGGCAATGGCAGGATGGGGGGGGGAGAGAAGCAGGAGAACAGAGGCCTTCCCCCACCCCACCCCCGGTCCTCCTGAGCTGGTGTCTGCCCAGCTAGGGAAAACCCTGCTCTGCCCCAGACTCCCCCCAAGCTGGGATCTTCATAGCTGGGGAGGTGGGGGGGGGTAGAGACCAGGGTGGGGGAGCTCTGTTTCCTCCCTACTACAGGCCAGAGACAGAGACTCGCAGGGGGCAGGGCTGAGTAGGTGGCCTGGCCAGGTGTCAGTAGGGGAGGGAAACCACACCAGCATGGTGCTCCCTTGAGCTGGGAAGACCCCATCTTGGGGTTTCCCCCATCAGGGCTGGGATGGGGGAAACCTCCTGTAGCACTGAGATCCCCACAGCTGGGTAGATCCCAGTTCAGGGGGATGGGACTTGGGTGAGCTGCTCCTTCCTCCCTCCCCCTTGTGTCAGAGGCAGAGACTCATGGGGGCAGGGTTGAGCAACCAGGTTAGCTAGGTGGTGTGGGGTGGGGACCACTGTGGCATATGGCTCTCCACTGGGGTGAGGGAACCCCACTGCAGCATGGGGCTCTTCCCACATGGACAGATCCCACCTCAGGGGCATGGACCAGAGCAGGGGACTCCATTTCCCTACCCTATCCTACCCTAACAGGGGACAGCTGGGGGTTCAGACTGTGTACTGGGCAGCCAGTCAGGGGTGACCTCCACTTGGCTGGGCTCAGCAATGGTTAGCAGACTGGGAAGCATGAGGGAGCACCCCCTGCCTTCTGGCCTTGGCCACAGCAGGCATATGCCTGCCTTCTGCAACTTGAAAAACTTGTGTTCTGTTAATTTATAACAGTGAATATTGGGTCAATTCCACCTTGGGCTTTTTGGCTGTCTGTACTTACGCAATGTGTACCACCTCCTCTAATATCGTATCATATTTTTCTGGGTTTTTCATGTGACGCAGTTTAACCACAACTTTTTGATGATGTCATTTACCATAACAACCAAATAAAACATCTAACTCTATTTGTATATTGTCAGAAGCCAGCAAGTAGTACAAATAACTTATACAAATTTGGCTTTTAAAATTAACATTTTCATTGGTTGTTTTGATCAAGAAAAAAAAAATTGAAACTGACCACTCATTTACTTTTCACTGTCAGTTTATTAAAGGTATCCTTTTTCCATTTAGGGAAAAAGTAGGCTTAGAGCTTCTGGGTTTTGTCAACTTAAAAATGAACTACAGTGTAATTTGAAAACAGGCTTCAGAATGGGAAATGACACCATTGTGAACCTGAGGCTGCTGTATGTGGAATTTTAAATAAGTTGCAGCCATCTGAGGGAGAAACACATGTTACATTTTTGTATTTATTAGATTATATTAAGTGGTAACACTTAACTATATGTCTCTCATCCATTAAGGAAATAGAGAAAGGGTTCAAACTGTGCAATGGTAAATAATTGCTATGGAACAAGACTTCACTTTCCCATACTCTCTATTCCTTTCTTTTCTGTCACTTGGGAATTCTCTTTTTACATGAAAATTGTATTCAAGTTAGATTTCAGCAGTAAATGAGATCAAGTGGACCTTAGTTCTTTCTGGGACAATTAATTTCAAGCCAACCTATGTAAAATAAAGCACTGAGCAGTATGTTTTATAATTGCTGGAAAAGCTGTGCATACAGTATTAGAATAGAAATATTGGGTTTCTTTTCAAGTTTTGACTAATCCCAGTAGACTGACAAGCTGCTATGAATAATTCTGTGAAGTCTTAGTGAAAGAGTTCAAATCTTTTTTTTTTTCTCGTTTATAGATTACAGTATTTATTTGAGGCATAAAGTCAAAACACCTCAACATTAAGGCAAATGTGCTTGCAGTGCAGGCACTTCCTGTCAAGACACTTAAGTAATAATAGACAGGCTAAAGATATCAACATAAAGCAATGAGCTGAGTGTAATAATGTTTTGGTTTTTTTCCCATGGGTTTGTTTTTTTCCAAACCAAGATCCTAGATACCACCTCTAACCTGTGAAGTAAACAATACAAAAATCCCGTGTTGGGAAAAGTTAAGTGAATGCTTTATTTTGCTCTGAATAGTCCTACAGAATAGAATTAAACATGCCCATAAGCCTTTGCAGAATCTTAACTTTTGATTGACATTATTTGTTGCATTTTTTTTTTTCAGCATCCCCAGATTATTTGCCATGTATTTCATGATTTGTTTTGGTTTAGCTTGTTGCTAAACTAGTTTTTACAATCTGGTATTGGCATTTTTCTCATATACCTAATCACAACGTTTCTCAGGGGGGTGTCAGAATGTCTATAAAAGCATTTTCAAAATGGCCAACATTTGGAAACTGGGACATTACAGGTTCTTATACAGGGGTCAGAAGCTGACTCTTTGAGCCACAGGAAATGACATGGCAGTTTCCTGGTAAGAAAATAGCACTAATACAGTATCAACCTTACCTATTGATAGCCTCTCCCTGACATGTAGATTCCATCTGTTAGAGACACTATTAAAATCAAATGCAGGTAATATACTAAATCCTATTAAATGAAGTTCATGAAGCTAACAAGTACCTGAGAGTTAAACAGTTAATATGATTGTTCAAAGAAATGTGTAGCATCTCTTGCCCCATGGTATTTTCTCAAATACCATTAATGAAAGCAAGATTCTCCAAGTGCAGAAGTCAGTGAGCTGCCTGAAATATCCTAGTAATGAGAGAATCTTCTGGGATCAATTAGTATGATCTAGATATTAAAGGAGAAAGCAGGTTGTTTCCTCTTTCTCTTGCTTTTCCCTCCTATGGCTTGTCACATTTAACTCTGGCATACAGACCTCTAGGTTCTACTGGGCACTGAGAGCAAAGAAGAATTTGTTAACAACCTGAGAGAAAGTGAACTTGTCAAAATCATTTTTAGTTATGTTAGCAAGCTGTT
>NW_005841839.1:720744-741010 GCF_000455745.1 Alligator sinensis | reverse complement strand
GAATGACATTTAAAATCTGGATTCCATTAAGTAGTCTTGGCAACTGATGCTGAGCTAATCATATTTTGGTCTTGTCTGATAGTGGGCTGAGCTTCCTTTAAAGAGTTGATTGTGATACCTTAGATTGAGTGCACTCACTTGTATGCTTAAGGGTTTTCGGAAATTCTGTCTAGCAGTCTAGTATTCTTCTTTCTATGGATGCTCATCCTTAGAATTCATCTGACATAGTTAAGTATTTTTTCACCAGTCTTCAATGCCATATGTCTATGTTATAACACACCTGAAGGATACGGTATTTCAGTAAGTAATTTTACTAACAACAGAATAATTACAGGTTTATTAGAAATCACTCTCAAAATGATGTGATATCATCAGAGTAGTCTCAACTAGTTGCAATTGATTGGTTTAAAACATTTTGCAGTTGATTCTTTCTTATGTCTCTAGTTGAAATCAAGTTTTATGTTGAAATAGCCCAATAGGTAAATTTTGGAAGATAAATAATTTCAGTGGGTCCAGGATCCGTGGACCCATCTGTGACATGCCTCAAGCCCAGATGCAGTCAGGTATACCTCTAAGATATGCTCCTTGGGTGCTCTTACACCTTCAGGGACACCTTGCAGCTCCAAACCCCTCTCTGCTATCTGTTGCTTGACCATCAAGTATGGATTGAGATGCTCCAAACATAGCTCTCCTGATTTACGGCACCTCAGCTATAATTGTCACACCCAGGCCTTGTCAGGCTTTACCAGAGGAGATTCTTTCCTCTGCTAAAGAAGAAGAAGAAGAACTGCACCCTTATCCCTTATGTGCTCAGAAACGATGCACCCAATCTTATGGAAGAAAGGCCTATCTCTGTGGTCACATGCTCCCAGTTAACACTAATAATAAGCAAGCCTAACAGATAAGAAAAAGAAAACAAGAAGCAGCATATGAAACCAGTAATCATATTCTGAAATACAGACAGAGATTAATGAATAAATAAATAAATAAAAAATCTCGGAACAATAACCTGTTCTTATGCTGAACCCTAAATCCAAGAATGTAGTTTGAATTTAGCCTTCTAGTTTAGGGACTTAGTGTCTCCCTGTGCTCCAGGAAACACGGAAGACAAAGCGCTGCTCCCAAGGCAAAACTTAAGTACAGTTTCTTATCTGTACATTTACATGAATCCTCCATTTAATTCACAGGGAGCCCATGCTATGCATATAAATTTCTGCCCCCACAAAGGTGAATGTGAACAGAAGTAGAAAGACCAAAATATGTGTATCCTTTCATACATGAAGTATATTAATCCAATATCCTAATAATACTGGGCATTTATACACATACATTTTGGTCCCGCAACATGCCAGAGATCCGCTATGCCAGAGATCTCCTCTGGAGATCCACACGCAAGCTGAGGTGAACTGTGCTGTGCCATGTGCAGTTGTATAAGTGGCAAAATGAGTCAGTGCACAGAAAATGGTGGCAGTGCACTTCTGAACTAAAGCACCTCCAATGTGTTTTAGTTCAAAAGTGTGCCGCTGCTATTTTCTCGGTGCTGATGAGCATTTTTTTGCTTGTACAACTGTAACCATTGCAGCGCCAGCTGCTTTTTGAAGTACCCGGCTCTGCGGTGCTTGCATGTGTAAAAATAACCATTGTCAGTTACTTTCCCCACTCTGAGAAATATCCCTCCACCCCAATAGCTTGAATAGCCAGGTGTTATTCTTAGGGCTTCTTCTTTTAAAATGTAAATTCATAATGGTCTGGAAGGGCCTGGTTGCTCTGCCTCAGAGCAGATCTGCAAGGGAGATGAGTGAACAACTCATGTCAAATTGTAATTCTTAGTAATAACTATTCTTCACCTACTTAGTCTTTAATTCTTTCCTAGGTGCAAAAAAAAATGTTTATCACTTGAAAGTCATTATCATATTGGACAATCCTGGTTCTGCTTTAGCATATAAGAATGCATCCTTTGTTAAATACCACAATGCATACTGACATAAGAACAGTAATCTTAAATACAGTTTGACGCTACTTCTCTGTAGAGACAATATATGCCATATCAGTAAAACAAACTCAATAAAACATAAATGACACTTTACATGTACCCCATAACAGAATGGGGTTTGTGACACTATCTATGACAGTTATACTTTTGACTGTAGACCAGGGGCAGGCAATTATTTCAGGCAGAGGGCCACTTAGAGAGTATTGGCAAGCTGTTGAGGGCCACATGGGTAGTCCTGCCCCCAACATGTGCTCCGCCCCCAGTTGCCATCTTGGGACCAGAAGTCCCATCCCCTAACCCTCAACCTTTGCCACCAGAAGTCCCTCCCCTTGCCCCCGGGAGTACTCCTTTCAGAAAGGGGCTTTGCCATTTCAGAACAAGAAAAATACCAAATTATATGCTAAAAATGGCACATCTACAACATTCATTAATTTGATTTCAAAAAATATTTTTGTCCTGACTTACATGTGTTTGTGTAGTGTACACAGAGGTGATCACACAATAGCTTAAAATGAAGTCTTACTCTTGTATATTGTGGGGAGTGGCATGGCAGGGTGGGTATAGGTTTGTGGGGGGCCGTGGGTGTGTGGGTATGTGGGGTGTAGGGATGGGTTTGGCTGTGTGGAGGATTTGGGGGGATAGGTGTGTGGGGTGAAGAAGCGTGTGGGTGTGGGTGGGTATGGGGATTGTGGGGGCCTGTGTGGTGGGGAGGATGGCTGGCATGTGTGAACGGGTGTGGGAGTCTGTATGTATGGCGGGGGGTGCTTGTGAGACTCACCCTATGAACACACACACATATACATACACACTGTGCCTCCCTCACTACATTCTCTCTCTCTGTCTCTCTCCCCCCACCTATTACTTTCTCTGTCTCTCTCCTTCCCTCACTATGCACATGCACATGCACATGCATACCCTCCTGCTCCTGGCCCCAGAGTGCCCGCGTGCCCTGTGCTCCCGCAGTCTGGCAATGCAACCCAGGGCCACATGTTGCTGGAGCAAGCATGCAGGGAAGCAGTGAAAGTTGGGGCAGGCAGAGACTTTGGGTTGGGGGAGTGGGGGTGAGAGAGAGGCCGGGACCATGCCAGCCTTGTTGCTGGCTACTGCCAGCTCCCCGTGTCCTACTGCCCCTGGATCCTGTCATCTTTGACAGGCAGCCAGGAGCAGATAAATATGAATTTTCTAAACTTTTAGAGGTCCTGCAGGCCAGATAGAATGGCCTGGTGGGTCTGCAGGCTGTATTTTGCCCACCCCTGCTGTAGACTGTTTGAAGCAAACAAGACAAACAAATGAAAGAAGAAATGAGGTTTTCTATGAGAATAGCAAAGCTTAAGAGGCTATACTAAGGAAGTGGTTTAGGGTCATTATGGAGCCAAAAATTTCTAGTGTAATTCTGACAAAAAGTATCAGAATTTATATGTTCTATTGTGGAAGTCAGTTGCTTCTCCCAGAAAGGTTTTCCATATCTAATCCTCCTGATGAAAGCTGGAGCTCTTGGGAGCTGACTGGCAGAGTAGCTAGGTGGAAAGGAAATTTGCCTCTACAAGTTCTTTTGCCTCAGGAAAAAAATCATAGGTTTACTGATGAGGAAGTTAGACTACATCCTTATCTTAATGTTTTAATTTATTTTTAATATTAAAATCTTATGTTTTAAGTTTAGTAACAGTTGCTATTAGAAATCTAAATTAAGTGTACAATAATTCTACATTGTAAAGGAAATAATTTTGGTCTCTGAAAGCAGGGGGAGAGAGAAAGAGAATATGAGCAAAGAGCTGCTTTGCTATGTTCCTGTAACAAAGAAGTTATATTTGTGCTTGATTTTGACCATAGATATTGGGAACTACGTAAAGTGGAATGTAGCCAGTGACTCTAAACCAGGGTGCTCAGCCTTTGGCCTATGGGCCACATTCTTGGCAGCAGGGAGTGGTGGAAGCTCCATGCAGCCAGATCCAGCCTCTCCCAGGTCATTACTCACATGGTAGGATCGAGGCTGGGTCAGCTCCTGCATGTCCAGTTTGAGTCAGGCTGCTACCCCTGCTCCCACCTGTACATCCAAATTAGGGCTGAAATGTTCCACCACAGTCTCAGTGTGCATATGGATCAGGGCTTCTGCACCCCACCCACCCCTGCATCTGGATCAGGGCTGCTGTGCCCCCCCTACCGCACATCTGTAATGGGGTTGCTTCACTCTACCTTGGCCCCAGGCAGACAGATCAGGGTCAGGCTGTGCAACCCCCCGAAGCTGGATCTGGTCTGTGGATGGAGTTGCGCCACCCATCCAGCCCATGGGACAAAAAGGTTGGGCACTGCTGCTTGAGACTGTGGTACTTTGACTGGGAGAAAATAATTCTGATCCTCATAGGCAGACTTCATTTAGGTCTTATAAAAGTCTTCATAAATGTCTTAACCCTTAACTAGGCTAAACAAAGGCCTGGTCTAGGATCTTCCATATTGCCAAAGCTGGGGCAAATACCTATAATAGGGGGTGGGGGGTGCGTGTGTGTGTGTGCATGTGTGGTGTAGCAATATATTACTGCTTAAAAAACAGATAACTGTTTAACTTACTTTTTTTTTATACAAGAGCAGTCTTACACAAAGTGCACTAATGAATCTTAAATCCAATAAAAGAACCAGATATTGTGTATATGCTGCTTATATAATCAATGCACAACTATCCAAAACAGTGTCTGTGATGCTTTGTCCTCCTGTGACATGTCAACTTTGTCATAGGGCTATTTAGACAGTGTTTAGTAAAGCCGTTTAAAATGCTGAAGGTTTGACTCCTATTTCTTTTCATATTCAAGTTGATCATGTTTGATTTATATATATGTTATTTTATTTCCTTCTATTTTTTACTTGTTTTGAACGTATCTTTTTTTCCAAAGACAGATGTTTGCAACATTGTTCTCTTTAAATAACAATAATAACAGCAATAAAATAATAATGATAAAAAAGTCATAAGGGCAAACAGACAAGGCCAGCAGTGCATATCTGCTTCCAATGCTGCAAAACTCCCATTGGCTTTTCAGAAGGGTGGAAATCCAAACTAAGCACACACTATTTTGTTACAAACTGTAAAAGCAAAAATAAGAAAAAAAAATAATCTCACAAATAATCCAAATTTATGGGATAGTGTAAATTCAGCACCCTTCCATCTTGGCATGCATATTTAAATCCAGATCTAATTTAAGTGAAATTTATTGCAGTCTAATAACTATAAAATACTATCAGGATATAAAATCAATCTTGGCCCAAATCTTAGAATGCAAAACACATGCGCACACACATACACGCTATAAAATATCATAGAATACTGCTTACTCAGTAGTCTCAGCTGTAGAAAGCAAACCAGAATGAGAACATATGAAAAAAGGAAAGGGAAAAATGTTTTATAGATGACTGCAAATTGTTGTTTTCATGAGGCTAAGGTCAAGGTATATTGTCATTTCAAGTTGAAAAGAGTGTTACATTGTCTCACTGCTGATATATACCTGACCTTGACAAAGTTTTTTTCCCCCCATTTTCCAATGCTTTATCAGCCTTTTCCTCACTAGTCTACTGGTCACAGAAACTCTCCTAAATGCACACCTATGAATTATAATGCTTGAGAAACATAGTAAAAGGCTTTGAAAAAAGCAGAGCCTCTCTAATGCCTTTAAAACCTGGTTTCATTAACTAATGAATGCTCTTCATTCATTTTAATAAATGAATGCACTTCCCTCGAATACTAAGCAAACACTGAGCAAAGAGGATGCTTTGCTCATGTCATGCCAGTCTCTATTAAGCAACCTATCGTACTTTTTGAGCTGTCTGAAAGTTTGGATTCTAGGAGAAGGTCATTTCTTTTATAGAAATGAATGCTTGAAAGTTCATTATCATAAAGTTTCAAGGGCCAGACAGAGGTAGGTAGAGAAAGCCAGGTCTATTTCATGATAGAATTTGATATTCCAAAATTTATTGTTACTTTGATTCATTATAAAAAAACAACATTTGTGAAATTCTTGGTGCAAGGGAATAGACTCCTTGCTTCTGGACAGTAACTTAATAGGTTACCACATATCCTGGAAGCCAGTGTTCCTGAACTCTAAGGGCGCATCCAGATGAATGCAGTCATGCAGTATGTGGTGCCACAAACACATTTGCAGAGCCACATACCACACAGTCCAGTGCTCTCCGCACTGCAAGGGCACGCCGCCTAAGCGCACACGTCTCTGTATTTTTTTCTGTGGGTTTTTTGACTCTGGGATATCCAGAGGTAAAAAAAAAACATGGGAAAAAAATACGCACAAAGTAGCACACATTCAGGAAGCATACACTACTGAAAGGCGGAGTTGGACCGCCCTGAGCCACGCTGCAGCTGCCAGCCAGGCTCCGCCTGGCAAGATCACCATGGCTGCAACCCCAGGAGGCCCCCAGGACCCCATGTAAGGCTGCTGGGGCCAGCACTACGCTGGCCCCAACCTCTCCTACCTTTCCCAAGGTAACTTGTCACGCACCAAAGCGCACGTGGCACAGCCATTCCCCAGGGACAAGTAGCTGTGGTACAAGGTGCACCGCTGCTAGTTGTCCCTGGGAAACCAAACATCCACACACATCTGGATGCACCCTTAGGGCACATCCACACATGCAGGGCAGTGCACTTGTAGCAGCTGAAATAGCAGTGGGCTAAATTTATGCAGGAGATGTGTGCCATTGCAGAAGTACTTGAACATGCATTTTGGTATGGAACAAATTGTGACACTTGGGACAATCTGACCCTGCCCAGCTCCAGGCAGTATAAAAAGCTGCTCTATCTAGCAGCTCAGGGCTACTTGCCCTCAGGAACTTCTGAGGCCCAGCTAGTTGGTATCTGGGGACACTAGCCCCTTGCGTCAGCTGAACTGCTGAAACAGCCCTAATCTAGAGTGGCTTCTGTACCCTCTACCCACTGCAGCAGTCTGGCAGTGGGAGCTGCTGCCTGTCTGTGACCTGCTGCCACCTATGACAGCATTTGCCCCCTTGGACCTATGGCTCCATGGCTACACACCTGCCAGATCCAGACAGAGACCACATGGCTGCCCGGGCTGTGGTATGGGCGCTGTCTTCTGATGTCTCCGCTCTACCATCTGGGCAGCTATCGCCCAGAAGATGGACTCATTGCAATGGCCCACTTTGAACTGTCGAAGCATGTCCTCCTGGCTCTAAATGGTCAGGAGGTCCACCACTTCATCTGCCCTCCAGCTGGGTCCCCAGTGCTGGCACTGAGCAGCCTCCTCTGCTTGGGTCCTGCCACTGGACTCACTAGCAGAGATCCTGGTGTCCCCTGCTTAAAAATGGCAAATTCTCTGATAACCACATTGCAATGGCCCACTTTGAACTGTCGAAGCATGTCCTCCTGGCTCTAAATGGTCAGGAGGTCCACCACTTCATCTGCCCTCCAGCTGGGTCCCCAGTGCTGGCACTGAGCAGCCTCCTCTGCTTGGGTCCTGCCACTGGACTCACTAGCAGAGATCCTGGTGTCCCCTGCTTAAAAATGGCAAATTCTCTGATACCCCCCCCCAAATTCTCTCATTAAAGTATCCCAAACCTGTGTGCCTCTGGAATTCAAATGAAATGCCACTATAGAGAGAGAAATCAGTTGGGCAATGTTTTCTTAATATATTTACAATTTAAAAGCAATTAGGAAGCTTACCAGTGCCTCTATCATCATAATAAAGTGAAATCTAAATATACTTTGGCATTTGCTTTTGATTTTCTTATCAAAAAAATCAGAGCTGCTCCTGCCCCCTTCGCTCACCAGGATGTGGGGTGCTGAGCAGCACTGCTATGCTGGTGCCCTGCCCTTGTCCCTCGCTCCCACCCACAACCCATGCCCCCAACCTCATTGCCCCTTACTCCTGACCCACATCATCTGCCTGCCCCCACTAGCTCACTCCTGGCAGCAACTCCAGGCCAGCACCAGGACCTGAGTCCAGCTGCGGCTATCCCACCCTCTGCTTTGTGGCTCTAAGTAGTGCCAGCGCTTTCTGTTCTGCTCCCTGCACCTGTGCCCAGGCCCCAGTGATCCCCATGCTGTTTCTAGGAAGCCCTTGACTGGGGCTCAGGGATGGGATGGGCAATCCACTGCTGCAGCCTTGCCCCAGCACACTGGGGTGTCAAGGGCATGGGGCAGCCATAGAGATACTCTGGCCAGGTGCCAGAGCATCTCTCTGGAAGACCCAGCCCCCAGTTGCTTCAGGACACGCTCCAGGACCTTGCCCTGCACTGCTTTTTTCCAGTGGGTTATTTTTTTTATATCAGGATTTTCCGGTATCAAATTTAAAGCCCATGCTGCAAATATGAAGCATGGGGAACATTTTTTTGTTCCCAGCATGCCTCTTCTGGCATCTCAAACTGCTTTGAGGTGCCGCAATGGGCATGTGCTCGCTCATCTGGATACAGCCTAAGTGTCTGAGGGCCTTGTTACTTACTATGCTGAGAGCCGCAAAAATGTTGATCAGTGTTAGTGTTAACTTGGAGTTTGGAGCAGTCACACCCTTAGTCTAAAAACCTTCGCTGACTGTCCCCCACCTGCACAGCTATGACTTGTCCCTAGAGGTCTGGTGAGCAGGGGCAGGAACAGGAGTTTTAGGTGTGAGTTCCCACTATGGGTGGTGAGCCAAGACAGGCTTCTATTCCTGCTCTCTGGGTAGAGGTGTGAGAGATCCTGGGGTACCAGAAGACGTCAACATGGGCAGCACATCAGTGGGGATTCTCCTGGGACAAAGTCTCTTATTCTGAGAGTCTACAGCCATACAAGCTCATTATCTGTTAAGTACCAAGATAACACTTTCCCCCAAGGATAATCAGGGCTAATTGAGTTAAAGGGCATTCAAGATATATGTATAAATGTCTTTCCCATGCCTGTTTTGATGCAAGTCAAATCCTGGGATAATCAAATCTGGGATAAGCCTAATGTCTGTTTTACCTTAAGAGCCACACACCCTGAAAGCTCTGGAAGTGCAGGATGCCAAGGCATCAGGGAAAGCTGTGTAGGACCCAAGTGGGTAGGTAGCAAGAAATTGGGTTCCTGGGCTCTTTGGGGACATAAGTGAAATTAAACTTTATAGAAAATTTAAATTTTAATGTTTGTAAATTCAACAAACCTAGTTTTCTTCAGCATTTTTCAAGCAATGGGACCTAGTGTCTCACTACTAGTGGTTTTGAAATATACCTCCAGTTTTTCCCTCCTTTCCTAGTCGCTTCCTGGATGCTTTTTTTGGGTTTCAGTACTAGTCACTTAGAACTAAGCTGTGTGCTCCAACCACAATTATGCAGCTCACTACTGCTCAGACAGCTTATTACAGCTCAGACACTGGCCAAAGAAATATACTATCTATATTGTTATTTACAGAGTGTATAATTCATGCAATAATTCCTTTGATTGAAAATGGATATTAAATAGGAAAAAGTGCACAACTTAATTTCATTTTCTTATGAACTTCATAAGAGTGCTGATAAAGACAGATCACAGATGTGTCCACTTTGAATGTAATGAGGGTTCAGACTGTCGTGTGATTGGGCATTTTCAAAACACCGCAGCTGTCCACTTCTGTCAGTACATGCCTGTAGAGCGCTTTCAGTGGCTGATCACATGACAAACCACCACATCTGTCAGCACCTTCTGCCTCTCTGTCACACACACGCGTACACACTTGCATGACAGTTCTTCATCAAATAAAGATTCCCGTCCTGAGAGAACTCCAAAGAATCTACGAACAAAGAGGCTGCAATTCTTCTCAACCTTTTACTAAAATATAATTTCCAACATACAGCCAACTTTATGTTGGAAACAACTGTTTGTTTTTTAATTAGTTGTTTAAGGGGTTCTCCTGAATTTTTTTTGTTCAGTTCTCTCTCTAATCCAGCAGTTTTGTATCATGCCCATAACTGTAGTACCTGATTAATATATCCCATCACTGTAAAAAAATGGCTTTGCCAATATTATGTACAAACTGAACAAGAAACCTTATGCAGAGAAGCAATAAAGAGAGGGATTCTTTATCTGTTGCTTAATCTATTTCCAGTAAATGAGATGATATTTTTCCCTTTAAAATATAAATAATATTGATATGTTCTTTTAGGTAGTTTGACTAGAATCACATTTATATCATGGAACACCAAAAGCACTCTCATTTCAGCTCCTAATCTATTTCTAAGTTTTAAGTTTTGTTAACTTCTGAAAGAAAAAGGGTTGCTTAATTCTGACATTCACTAAATGTAATTATTATAGGTGTATGTGCTCAGCATGGATTTCATGCAAATAGCAGATTCTAACGCCACATAAATAACTCACATTTTTGGGTTGTATTTTGGAACCTATGATGAAGTCTCAGCCTTGAAATGAGTGAATCATTTAGGTACTGGGCTACTGTATTATACATCCAAAGTTGTTACTGGCATGTTATTCAAGGATGTGGAAATACTATTCTTTAATTTAAATTAAAGAAGCAGAGAGAGAGAGAGCGAGAGAGATGTTATTTATTTGGTGTAGCTACAACATTATTCATCATGTTGACCTGTAGAACCAAAGGCTTGAAATCATACATGTATTCTGCATTGATTAATAGAATCTTATCTATTGTACCATTAAAAAAAAAAAAAGATACATCATGAATAAATCAAGCTAACATTACAGCTGTAAAGTACATAAAAACGTACTATATGCCCTGATGTAAACAAAGTTCCAAACTATAACAGAAAGGTATATTAAATGAATAAATCTCTTCTCATTCATAGGACATTTTTTTTTGAATGAGTAGAATAATTTCTGGATGGAAAAGAGGAGAAACAAGTGGTGTCTGAGGGCCTTGTTACGCATAAATTTTAGGAAGCTCCATGCGTTCTTAATCCCTGGAGTGTCCACACACTAACACCTGAAACTAGTTTTTAACCACACTGTAGGAAGCTTAAAACTAGGGCAGGTTTCTCTCTGATCCATGGTATCCAGCTCACGTTCCATTAACGTGCGGCCACTCCCTACAGATGAGCCACCCAAGTTTGTAGTCCTCCAACATCTCAGGATGCAATGTCCCCTCCCCCACACTCCAATGTGGACAACTTTCCACCCCTGGACTCTGCTGCCCAGGAGCAGCTTTGGCCCCAAGCCAAATCCGCCACCCAGGGGTGTGACCTTCCCATCCCCAGGGGTGCAACCTTGTGCAGACAGCCTGCAGAACACATGCCAGCTAGCCAGGTTGTAGGGCATGGACAGATCTGGGAGTGGATTCTGGGGAGTGGGGAGAGAGCAAGGTTGGCAGCTGGATCAAGTCTTTCCACCTTCTATTTTATTACCCACCTGTAACCTATTAATTCTCCACCTCCCAGCTTCATGTTCCCACTCCCACCCTACAATGCATCTCTGACCTGCCCCCCCCCAGAGCAGGGATAGAAGCCTATCCTGGCTCACCAGTCCTTTAGTGGCAAGTCACAGGTGTGCAGCTAGGGGACAGTCAGAGAAGTTTTTTAGCCATAAGGTGCAACTGCTCCAGACATAAGGTAGCACTAACACTGATCAACATTTCAGCAGCTCAAAGGAACAAGGCCTTGAATTTGGAGAGTAATATTACTTGAAGCAAAATAATTATGTGTAAGTTTTAGGCACAGATAAAATGCTGACTGTTTATTTCATTGCCAAGTTGAAGTATTTTAGTTTAAAACTGAACAGAATTTAAAGAATTAAAAGAAGGGGAAAAAGTAAAGAAAGAAACCAGATGAGTTTCTAAAGACCTCTTATAATCGGCTGGTAAGGTATGTGTTGGAAAGTGAGGTGACAGACTTTGGAAATGGAGTGGAGTAAAGGCTGGATGATATTCAGAATGATTCTTACTATTTAGATTACAAGTTGTTTGGGTCTAGGACCATATTGTTTTGAATATAAGGATAGAGGCAATTTCATTGTAAACATTATTTGCATATAAATGAAAATGTATTACGATTACATGTTTTAACAGAACACTAGAATTATACAATGAAAGTTATATGCCATTAAGAGTATTTAAAGCTAATTATGCATCTCCCTCCATGTACTTGGATTGTGTCCAACATATTGTTGCCATCTGACAAGGGTAAGATGTGCACACTGGCCAGCCACCTACTGAAGGAGCAGAAAAAATGATGTTTGGAAGAGTCATATGTGTAAATGGCTGTGCTACTGATATTTTGATCGTGGTCAAAGCCTGATATGATCACAACCAGGTCAAACAATACCAGTATACATAAATCTAACCTAACTCTTATTAACCTAAACAGAATTGCACTAGAATTTCGCTGGTATAACTGAGAATAGAATGTGGCCCTCTTCCTAAAGGATATTCAGCATTAAACAGAAATGAAGGAAGGGTTGAAAGGCTTTTGATGCACTGTATCAGGCTCAGCTTTGACATACGATCATTTCTGAGATTTAAGAGGCAAGTATTCTGGCTAGTTGCGCATCCCCACAGTTCTGCTGAATCACATTATCTGGATTTTAATCACATTTTGTAAAAAGTTTACCTCATGACACATTTGGTCCTGCAGCTCATTAAAATCAGCTTGCAGTTTCTCTCCAACTCAAGCACATTGCACTTACATATGTGATCATATGATTTGCATAAAAGTGATAGGATAAAAATCCCTTGAGCATTCTCCTTTTTGGGAATGATTCAAGTGTTAAAGGTTCTGTTATCCTTCCATGCAGCCATGATTTTTATGGGGGACTATAATTATCTGGGTACTGCTGGGAGGGAAACACAGCTGTACACAAGTAATCGAGAAAATTCCTGGAGCATGCTGGGGGTAGCCTTTTGATATAGATAGTACAATATGCCTTTACTTAAGTAAGACTTTTGACACTTTCATGATATTCTCCAAACTAAGGAACACAGACTATGTGAAAGTACTGCCTGGTGGATACATAAGTGATGGGATCATCATATTCAACAAGTAGTCATCAATGGCTTAATTTGTAGTTGGAAGTATCAAGTGGGGCTCCCTAGGGGTCTCTACTGGGTCCAGTACCATTCAACATCTTCATTAATGAGTTGGACAACGGGATCAAGTTCATGCTTAGCAAATTTGCAGATGACACCAAGTTAGTGGAGGTGGAGATACTCCAGAGAGTAGGGCTAGGATCCAGAATGACCTGAATAAGCTGGAGAAATGGTCCACAACCAACCAGATGAGATTCAACAAAGACAAATGCAAAGTCTTGTAATTGAGACGGAATAATTACATGCACAGATATAGACTGGGGAATGAGTGGCTAGCCCGAAGTACTGCAGAGAAGGACCTGGAGGTTTCCGAAGACCATAAGCTGATTATAAGTCAATGTTGTGCTCTTGTTGCAAACCCTCCCCCCCCGCCCCCCCCAACCAACAGCACACTGCATTGTATCAACACGAGTGTCACAAGAGAAGTGATTGTTCACCTTTTTTAGCATCGGTGAGGCCTTACGTGGAGTCCTGCGTCCAGTTTTGGGCCCTACACTTCAGGAAGGATATGAACAATTTGAGAAGAGTCCAGCACAGAGCAATAAACAATGGTTAGGGGCCTAGGAAGCATGACATAGGAGGAAAGGCTGAAAGACCTAGGATTATTTAGTCTGGAGAAGAGAAGACTGTGTGTGGATTTGATTACAGTCTTCAAATACCTGAAGGGTGGTTATAGAGAGGATAGAGATGGGTTTTTCTCTGTGGCTATAGGAGCTAGGACAGGAGCAATGGCCTCAAACTTCATCAGAGAAGATTTAGCTTGAATACTAGAAGTCACTTTCTGACTCTGAGGGTAATCAAGCATTGGAAGAGGCTGTCTAGAGAAGTCATAGAATCTCCATCCCTGGAAATGAGCAGGTTGAACAGACACTTGCCTGGTATGATTTAGTCAGGGATGATGCTGCCTTGAGCAGGGGGCTGGATTAGATGACCTTGTGAGTTCCCTTCCAGTCCTACTTTTCTATGATTATACTGATCTATGTATGGAATTATAATATGGGGGGGAAAAAGCAATTCATTAACCCCTCCCTTTCCTTGTGTAAAGTAGGTTTATTTTGCTACTCCCTTAAGAAAATGAGCATCTCCAAAAGGGTGTCAAGTCCAATAAACAACCTGATTTGTTGTGGGGTGGGGAGGGGAGGAGATGTTTATTAAGAACACATAAGTCAATGTGACACTACTTGTATTTTGCCCACTGATTTTTAGGTTTGTCAAAATAAGAGATAAAAATAAGGAGCTGAGGGGGTTTTAAAAAATATTAAAATGATATTTAGGTGAATATCTCACATTAAAAATCAGTGGGGAAATGAGTGCTTAATTTATATCTTTTTTGTGTCCTTCCAGTTCTCCCCCAATATCTCAAGACCCTAAATCAGAACAGAGAGTTATTTTTCACTTCAGTAATGCAAGCTTTTTCCTCAAAACTTAAAGCAGTAAGGAAAGCATTACAATAATTTTGACTCACATTTTTAATGACTTTGCTTCAGTCATATCCATACTCTTTTCTGTGCAGTCACATTTTACTGACATAAATGTGTGTAGAAAGCATTTTTAAATGCTTACAAGAAATTTTTAAAACTTGCATATGAGATGTATTAATAGAAGTAGGTTTTAAATTCACCTACAGGAGTGTTTGCACAAGAAGTGCTTATGTGGTTTAAAAAAGAAGACTACATAAATAACCTGACTGATCAAAATTAAATAACATAGTTTGAATAATAAACATTGAATATTTAACAGACTATTCTTAATAATCAACTCAAAGTTTAAAAGAAATGATCAGCTACTTAGAAATGAAAAAAAATCAGGGAATCGTTTTCTGATTACAAACTATTCTAAAAGCAGCAGACTAAGAAGAGTATCCAAATTCATTTGACCAAAATAATTTATCATCTCTAATAATACATAAATATATTGTTGTCAGTTTTGGGACCTTTTGAAAACAGTGTGCTCACTTTCCTTTCATCCAGAATCCTTATAAAGAGTGATTTTTTTTTTAAATTAATAACGCCCCCTCTACAAACTTTGAGGAAAAAGGGGAGTGTGGTGTCTTTGATACTGTCTTGTCTTTCACATGGAACATTTGTCAATAATTGCTCTCTAAGCTTCAGTGAGCTTCAGATTACCTGGCATCATCTTGTTAAAACATCTCTTTCTGCACTGTACTTTTCAGCTGTTGAAGTGGATCTACCACCTAGAGTCAGGGTTTTGCTTTTCCTAGTGTTTCTCAGGTTTAAACTTGAGTTATTTCTGTCAGTACATGGACGCTATCAGAAATATTTTGGATACCTGCAAAGACAATATAGCCGATTCCTTCCTCAGTTTTGTTCAGATGTCTTCTCTTCCTTGAAGAGTCTTCATAGGTGGTTGCAAGTTCTTGGTATAGATCAGGGGTAGGCAAAGTCCAACCCATGGGCTGGATCTGGCCCATGGTGGACTCTATTTCCCAGCAGCCCTTGCCTGCATTGCTGCAGCTAGTTTCCATGTAGACCCCAGGAGCAGCAGTGCCATGGTAGTGTGGGGCCAGGGTTTCCATGGAGACCAGCCCAAGCAGCACTCTTCCCTGGCTCCAGATCATGCTGTCACTGCCACAAGATCCCGGCCCTGACCTCGGAGCAGCTCCCCACCCAGGTGTGTGCCCTGCCAGAGCTGCTTGGGCCAGTCTCCATGGAAACCCTGGCTCCATGCCGTCATGGCTCTACTACTCCTAGGGTCCCCATGGAAACCAGCCACAGTAATGCAGGCAGGGCCTACTAGGAAATGGGCTCTGGCCACTGGCCAGATCTGCCATTTTGCCCACCACTGGTGTAGATGATATAGCTGTCACTTAGAAGCTAACCACTTTCTTTTTAAAATCTATTTTGTCCTGCCAATGATAGGGGTGGGTAATTATTCCTTATGCTGCTCAGAAACCCAGACAGATTATATTCTGCTTTTTCAGGCTCATGCTGTTCAATGATATGGCATAATGTTTAATGTATGATCCCAATTAGTTTCGTATGTGATGGTGATCCACTTAGAATTCATTTTGCAAGGTTTAGTCATTTGGTTTGGACAAGAACAGTACTTCAGTCTTTTTAACTCAGATTCCTCTTCCCAGAAATCCTTTTGGTGAAGAGCTCAATAAAAGCTAAAGCAAACCCTGAAGCTACTAAGGATATGTGATATTTATGTATTAATGATTTTCTGAATCCTTCATCCCTTATTCACGGGATCAGTCCTTCTTTGCACAATTAGCTGTGTTTTTTCATCTATTTTTTAGCTAGTTTATCAGCAAAGAAATACAACATCTAAGTATTTCTAAAAGTTTCCTTTGAATATTTATAAAAGAGTAGATTGTCATCCTAATAATGTGCATACGGTAAAGGAAATAATTTATGCTGCAATAAGCTGTAATGTGTAATGCATTCAATAAGATAGTTTTAGCTCTCACAGTGTTTGAATGCTAACTTAAAATATACTTTAGTTCTGTACACATTATTGCCTTTACATCACAGTATTTCCCATTATGCTTGTTGTAGTGTCTATTTATTCTTGTTAGTATAGTTACTTTGCCTTCTGATTATTCCTTATGATACTTACTATGTTATACAAGTAAATTAAATAAAATGTACTATGGCCACAGGAAAAGAATATTTATCTAAATATTAAGTATAGATAAGGTATCTCTTGGGATTATTCCATAGCACATTCACAGAATTGAATTTCAGGGGTTTACCACATGTGCTCTTTTAGAAAATCACTTGCAAGTATTTTTCCTTTGAAATAAACTTGCAAAAACAGTTTCTGGGGCTATCACAAAGCCTTTTCTTCTCCTTTTCAAATGTACAGTGCCAATTAATTAGATTTCAAAAGCTAGTTAAAATATTGTTTTCAAAGCAAATATAACAAACTATCCTCTTTTCTTTAAATGCAGTACCTTGAAACTCTGTAAAGCTAAAGCATATCAATCTGCAAGCTTGCAGATGAAACCAAGCTCCGGGGAGTAATAGATATGCTGGAGGTTAGAGCTAGGATTCAGAGAGACCTAGACAAATTGGAGGAGTGGAGCAAAAAGAAATCTTATGAAGTTCAATAAGGACAAGTGCAAAGTCCTGCACTTAGGACAGAGCAATCCTTGCAACAGCATACTGGGCTCTCCAATTTGTCCACATTTTTTCTATAGAAGGGGCCCAAAACTGGACATAGTACTCCAGATATGTGGCCTTACCAGTACCAAATAGAGGAGAATAATCATTTCCCTCAATCTGCTGGCAATGCTCTTACTAATGCAGTTTAGTATGTCATTAGCTTTCTTCGCAACAGAGGCACACTGTTGGCTCATATTCAGCTTATAGTCCACTGGAACCGCCAGATACTTTTGCGCAGAACTGCTGTTTAGCCAGGCAGTCCCCAGCCTGTACTGGTGCATGGGATTGTTCCATCCTAAGTATAGGACTTTGCACTTGTCCTTATTGAAACTCATGAGAATTCTTTTGCTCCAATCCTCCAATGTGTCTAGGTCTCTCTAAAGCCTAGCCCTACCCTCCAATTTATCTACTACTCCCCCCTTCCCCTCCCCCCACTCCCCCCCAAGCTTGGTGTCATCTGTGAACTTGCTGAGGGCGCACTCCATCCCATTTTCCAGATCATTGAATGAAGATAGTGAAGAAAACCAGCCCCAGGACCAACTCTTCAAAAGTTCCCTTGGCAAATAAACTTTTGATATCACCTTAAAATGTTAACCCATGCACATTAGCCTTCCCAGTGTGTGAGATCCAAAAGCAATGATCCTTAATATACAAACTGGAGTTGGCATGTAATCTTGAAAGAAGAAAGAAAAAGAAAGTGGAGGGACATTATTTACTGCATGTGATTCAGTCTAAAGGATATAGCACAGCAAAGGTCATTTGGGATTAAGCAGCAAAATATTTTGATATTGGGGGACATGCTCAGTGTTTTATCTTCAAGGTCTGTTGTTCATAAATTAAATATGTTCTTGCTTTTGGTTCTACTGGGTTATCTGTAAAGGTTGCATATTACAAATACACCATTTGTATTTTCCATTAAGTGCTCAGGTTTGCCTACATCCTTCTCTTAAGTTTGCACATTTAATAAATGAGCCAAAAACAGTAGATGTAATGCTATTTTGGGTGAATGGAAAATAAATACCTGTGCCCACTGAGTTGCAAATCTCTCAGGTTTATTTTAATATAATGTTATAATGAATGGATGTTAATGTATCATAATGTTTAAAAATAGTAAAAATGATTTTACTATATATCAGAGCAAGTTAGATTTTGCTTTATTTTGACCTCTTGATTCTGCACTAATAATCTTTTATCATATAATCATACTTCATATTTACCTCTGAGAAGTTCAGACAGGAGGGTTATGCGGTTGCCCATTACTGAAATGAATTTCTTATCTATATACCAAGCTTATGGAAAAGATTCTTTGTTCTGTGAAGAGTCCCTTAGATGTTCTGTGTAATGGAACTATCCCTTAGTATATCTATCACTAGACAGCCTGCCCTCCTTCCATTTCTGGTATCCCTGAAGAAAATAGAGATTATGGGGTCATTATAGCAGACAGCAAGTCAAAAAATATCCATTTATATGTGATCCACCATTAGCAAATGTCTCTGATGACTTGTATATATACATCTCAATTTTTTTATACCATTAAGTTTGGCTCTATGAAAAGTACTTAAATGAGTTGGACCCAAAATTCCGGTACCAACAGGCCAATAATTTCTTCCTGTTCTCCAGATGGACCAACCTTTGCTTCTAATCCTAGAATCTCCTATGATACAGGGACATAATATTTCCCTATATCATAGCTGAACAGGTGGTCATTGAAGAACCCAGTGGCCTTTTTTTGTTGATGTTTTATAGGGGTAATGATACAAAACTTACAGAATATTTTTATGTATACTGTACTATACAAATATTTCCTAAATGTTTCCTTCCTCTAAGGCATGTGCCATTTATTGAGTAGATAATGGCATAATATGGTATGAATTGTCCAAATGAACTTAGTAGGTCCTGGAGAATATGTTCATGGCATTACTAGAAGTAAATTTCAAAGCCATCCCCAGTTCATTTAATGTATTTAATAGACTTCAGGGCTGCAAGGGACCTCAGAAGATCATCAAGTCCAGCTCCCTCCCCCAGGGGCAAGAAGTCAGCTAGGGTCAAAGGGTCCCAGCAAGATAGGTGTCCAAATGTTTCTTAAAATAGACCAGAGCAGGTGCTTGCACCACCTCTGTAGGCAGTCTATTCCAGGCCTTGGGGGCTCAGACAGTAAAGAAGTTTTTCCTTATGTCCAGCCTAAAATGGTCTTGGAGGAGTTTGTGACCATTTGACCTTGTCATCCCTTGGGGCACTCTGGTGAACAGGCATTCCCCCAAATCCTGATGTACACCCCTTACATACTTATAGGTAGCCACTAGGTCACTCCTGAGCCTGCGCTTTTCCAGGCTGAAGAGTCCCATGGCTCTCAGTCTCTCATTATAAGGCCTATTCTCTTGCCCTCTGATTGTGCATGTGGCTCTCCTCTGGACTCTCTCAAGCTTTTCCACATCCTTGTTATTTCATAGACATTAGGGCTGGAAGGGACCTCGGAAGATCATCGAGTCCAGCCACCTGCTCAAAGGGCAGGAAGTCAGCTGGGGTCATAGGATCCAGCAAGATAAGCATCCAGTTTGCTCTTGAAGGTGTTCAATGTAGGCGCTTGAACCACCTCCGGCGGCAGGCTGTTCCAGACCTTGGGGGCTCGGACAGTGAAGAAATTCTTCCTTATGTCCAGCCTGAAACAGTCTTGTAGTAGTTTATGACCATTCGACCTAGTCGTCATCCCTTGGGGCACTCTGGTGAACAAACGTTCCCCCAGATACTGGTGGTCACCCCTGATAAACTTGTAGGTGGCCATCAGATCACCCCTGAGCCTGTGCTTTCCTAGGCTAAAGAGACCCAGGGCTCTCAGCCTGTCATCGTAGGGTCGGCTTCCCTGACCTCTGATCATGCGCGTGGCTCTTCTCTGGACTCTCTCAAGCTTCTCCACATCCTTTTTGAATTGTGGAGCCCAAAACTGGATGCAGTACTCCAGCTGTGGCCTCACCAACGCCGAGTACAAGGAGAGAATGACGTCCCGGGATTTGCTTGAGAAGCATCTATGGATGCAAGCCAACGTTTTGGTTGCTTTACTAGCTGCAGCATCGCACTGCAGGCTCGTGTTCATCTTGTGGTCAATGATGACCCCCAAGTCTCTTTCTTCCGTAGTGCTAGCCAACATAGCACTGCCG
>NW_005841839.1:683042-718616 GCF_000455745.1 Alligator sinensis | reverse complement strand
AGCGGGCTTAGTTTAAAGCCCGGTGGAGCAGGTCAGCCAGTCTGGCTGAGAAGAGCCTCCTCCCTAGGGGAGAGAGGTGGAGGCCATCTCTTCCCAGCAGCTCACTGCCTCTCTCGCCAAAGAGCAGGCTGTGGTCATGAAAGCCAAAGCCTTCCTGACGACACCAGCGCTGCAGTCTTTGGTTGACCACATGGATCCTCCTGTCCCTCCTCAGCCCATAGCCTGAGACTGGGAGGATCGATGAGAACACCACCTGTGCCCCCAGACCCTTTAGCCCTGCTCCCAAATCCCTGTAGCACCTCATGACCCAGCTGTGAGCGCTCTGAGCTGTGTCGTTGGTGCCCACATGAATAAGGAGCATGGGATAGTGGTCTGTGGGTTTGAGGAGCTTTTGGATTATATTGTGGAGCCCAGAGTTGGAAGCAGTACTCCAGCTGCAGCCTCACCAAGGCTGAGTACAGCAGGAGGATGACATCCTCAGATTTGCTTCAGAAGCATCTATGGATGCAAGCTAGTCATGTCAATGTACATTTTGTAGCAAACCATATCAGCTGTCATTTATTCTTCAGATGGAACAAGCTCCAAAATAAATATTTTTCTGGGAACACTCATGGAAGTGTCAGCATCCTTGAGACTGTAGCTAGTTCTGACCAAACTCCTCAGTGGCTGCTATGATAAGGTCAAACGGGGTAAGGAGAAGATTGCTCAGTATTGAAATTAGTGACTAAAGCAGGCAGACTTCAACAGTTTCTAGATAAATGTTGATATGTATTTAAAATAAGTTTTTGACTGGAGTTATGTTTTAAATTAAGTTGGATTTTTCATTTATTTGTTTACTTAGCTGGCAGATGGGTTGTGGGAGTTGTAAATTAAGACAGATAATCTATAATCTCTCTTTCCCCACACCCTTCTCTCAATTTGTGTATCTTTGATCTCATTCAGTCTTCTTCACACACTTCATTCCTTTCTTCAACTCTCTAATTTTCCATCATTCATAAAAAAAAAAAAACATTGCTTCATTTCTGCATGCCTCTGTCTAGCCCTGATCTCTTTGATTTTATATGTTCCTCAATTACATGGTTACATTTTACCATGTTCAAACCGTTCAAACTGTTTTTAGAACACATCCTAAGTAGTTGACTAAAAATAATTTCCAAATTTTGCATTTTCATAATATTGTGAGTGAAATTAAGCTCCCCGCCAGATTTTTTTCTCTTCATATTGTTCTATTAAGCTTACCCTCAAATGTCCTTTGTCATCATTAGAGACTTGCTTTTTTATGTTGTTGCTGAGATGGACTGTGTCATATACTACATTTGTGGGAAAAGCTGCTTCCCCACAGCTTCACATCATTGGGGAGGGAGTGGAGCTTGCTCTAAATCAAGGCTATGCAACTTCAGAGAGGGTGGGGGTACACTTTGGGCAGCACCAGCACAAGCCACAGGTCCACTGGTCTTCATACTTCATGGAAGCCCCAGCCTTGCCCCCAGCTCCCTAGCCATGGGCTCCCCCTCTGCAACATACTTTTCAGGTGCCCCAGGCCACAGGCTCCCCCAGAACTATAGGCTGTCTTATGCTGTTGCACCCTTACTGACCTGGAAGTGGAAGCTGGAGGTGAGAGGGGGAGGCTGGAGAACCCAGCTGCAGCAGCTAGAGCAATGGGAGGAGTGGTGGCTGAGTAAGAGTTGCAAATTAACCATTTCTAGGCTGTCTGTTGGACAGCCCTGCTATAAATGCTGGCATTAGAGCTAAATGTAGTAATTTCTTCCACCTGTCCTAAATGGAAAATAAGGAAAAGACAAATTATAAAGAAATAAAACCCAAACCTGTTCATAAGATTATAAAAGACCAAAATAGAGAAGTCTATAGGTGTTGGCCTTTAAACTTTAATTATCTCCATATTTGCACAGGTACGAGGCTGATGTTTAAGGGAGAGGGATACATCTCATTGATATACACATTGTCATAAAAAGTGCAATGCTCATGTATATATGGGCTATAAAAAGTAGGTGAAAGGAAGACAAATTGGAAAGCTCGGCTGACGCTAACAGAATGAAGTTCAATTTGGACAAATGCAAGGTGCTGTACCTTGGGAAGAACAGTCAAAAACACAAATACAAAATGGGTGATACCTGGCTGGATGACAGTACTATGGAGAAAGATCTGAGAATCTTGGTAGATCATGGACTCAATACAAGTCTGCAGTATGATGCAGTACACAAGGCAATTGTGGTTTTCGGGTGCATCAGTAGAAGCATTAGGTGCAAGAAGTGGGAGATGAATAGTGCCTCTCTATTTGTCACTGGTTACGTCTTATCTACAGTACTGTGTTTAGTTCTGGGTTCCACATTTTTAAGAAGTTAGAAAGGGTTCAGAGGCAGGCAACAAGGATGATAAAGAACTGAGAAAGCAACTCATATGAGGAGAGGCTGAAAGTGATAGTCATGTTCAGCTCATGGAAAAGGTGTTTCAGGTGGGGACATAATAGTAGTCTTCAAATAATTGATGAGCTGCTATAAAGAAGAAGGAAAGCATTTCTTCTCTCTTGTTGCATAGAATAGGATGTGGACCAGTGGCTTGAAGTTGCAATAAAGTAAGCTTAGATTGGATATCAAGAAAACATTCTTCACCTAGAATAGTGAGGTGGTAGAATATACCGCCTAGGGAAGTTATGGACTCACCATCCGTGAAGGTGCTCAAGAAGAGGTTGGCCAGCTACTGGTCAGGGATGATATAGGCATAGCTATGCCTGTGTTCTACCATGGGTATTTCTCATGCTTCTGGTGTTTACTGGTTGTCCCTACCCCCTCTTTTTGCTACATGTGCCAGGGTGCCTCAGATATTGGGTGTTGGCTGTAGCCAAGGCTGGTGATTTTGACTGAGGTGTGCCAGTAATCCTGCTGGGACCAAAGCTGGAGGCTCCTGGCTAGAGGATCTTGCCCCTATGTTCAGGGTCAGACTGATCTCTATATTTGGGGTCAGGAAGGAATTTTACCCCATGGACTGTGACGGTTTTTGCCTTTTCCTGTAGCAGGGGACATGACCCTCTGCTTGACTAGGATCTCTCAAGTGTATATTAGCAACCTTCTATAGAAGCAGGACATTGGCTGCTGTGATTCCCCTGTTTTATTTGTGACTACTCAGGGTGTGATGTATCATATTGTCTCAAGGTTTATGGTAGCCAGGAAGAGTTTAGCCTGTGAATTGTATAAAATGGTTGGATAAGGATTATCCTGTCTCTGACAGGGCAGGTTAGACTTGGTGACCTCTGGAGGGTCCCTTCCAACTCTGCTTCTTTATGATTTCTATGAAGTCATCAGATAATCAAGCTTTTAAGAATTCCATATCTTCTGTACCATAACATATAAAAGAATACAGTTTAGACCACTGTTGGTAGAAGTTTTGTAATTTTTTTTATATTTAAGTTAAATTCTTCCTGAGCTCTTCAGAATGAGTGTCTCAGATGAACCAGCTGGATTTTCTTTATGACTTCTGGAGCTACGTTTGCTTATTATTACTACAACTACTGTTGCTGTAGTATTACTTTCCTCCCCGCATCAAAACTAAAAACTCTATAATGCTCTATATACCAAAAGTATGAAATAAGAGTCCCTAGTTCTTTATAAATATGTTTCAAGAACCAACAGGTGAAAAGACATGAGAAAGACATGCTGGCAAAAAAAATGGTAATGAAGCAGTACAGTAATTGTAGTAATTGTAATAAGCAACAGTGGGTGCATCTACACATTCATTAATGCACCGTAATTATGGCACATTAAGTTTAATACCTGTTATAGCAGCTACTAACGTAATGCACTGTAATCAGCACTACTGCACATTAGCGCAAATGAATGCTTTTTGAGTGATGCTTAATGTGCATTGTACTAAAGCTACTGCACATTAGCACAGATAAATGCTCTTTGTGTGATGCTTAACGCGCATTAGATTAAAGCTACTGTGCATTAGCACAGCTTTTGTCAGCCATGCTAACGTGCACTAGAATTAGTTCAATGCACATGAAGCATCTCATGTAGATGCACCCAGTTAGATTACAATAGCATTCTGAAAGCTGATGGTTCTATGAAGTTTTTCCTTTTTACCTTGTTATATGTATTTATGCAAAATTTTGTAAGCTTTTTAAATTGAATAGTACAATAAGGCTAGGGACGGACATTATACATAAACCAGTTTAAGTGATCAGAAACTGGTTTAAACCTGTAACAGAATAGACATTCAGTGCACATAAACCAGTTTGAAACCAGTTTGAGATAAATCTGGTTGAATGTAGTATCAAACTTAACTGATTTGGGTCAAACCAGTTTATGCAATGTCTGTCTCAGACCCCTTCCTGGTTTAAGATAAATCAGACTCCCCAGAACCCTGGCATGCTCTCTGGGTTGGGTGGGGCTCTCTGTTCCACAGCAGGGCTGGCCCCTGCCCTCTGCTCCCTCACTGGAGCTCTGGCAAAGATTTGCAGGAACAGAATGTCTGCCTGGTTTTTCACTGCTAAGCAGGGATTATTCCCCCGACCCCTCTGCCTTATGCAGGCACCTCAGCATTAGCTAGCAGACCACATGCTAACTACAGTCTGTGCTGTGGGAAACGACAAAGGCAGACAGGTTTTTTGGAGCTAATCAACAGGTAGCTTAATGTCCTTCTTTGGAAAAGCTGTTTAAGAATAGGTTGAACTAATGGAGAAAGGCTTTGTTTTCTTAATGGCTTGATTAAACACTGAGTTAAGGGTGATAAATGTTCCCTGCTGGTCTGCTCAGGAGGCGGGGAATAATAAGAGTGCCCTGCTGGGGCCTGGTCATGCCCCCCTCAGCTCAGCCCTGTGGAAGCAAGGAGAGGGCTGCTCTAGCATCCCTCCCCTCCCCCAGCTTCTAGTCTGAGCCACTGCAGGCATGTGCCTGCATTTCTGGAATGAAAAGGGAATGTCTATCCACCTCCAAACTGGTTTAACCTAGGCAGGTTAGACTAACCTACAAACATTGAATCAATTCAGATTCAGGCTTTTTGAATGTCTGTTCCTATTGGTGTTATGATTAAAGAGCATGTGTGTTTGCCAAGGAAATGGCTTGAATATGCAGGGGTTATCAAATGTGTGACCAGCAGTAGGAAAGAGGGATGGGCCATGTGCAGTGTTGGATTAGGTACTTTTTATTCACTGTCTCTCTACCTTTATTTAGTTAAATTTGCTAAACAACAGTGACTTAGAAGTAGGGGGCCAAGTGTTGGCATTGGCCTGCGCAGTCATTTCACCTCTGTGCATCCATTACCTCATCTATACAAAAAGGATCATCTTAATTATTATTGTGAAGTGCTTCCATATCTTCTGAAAAAAGCCAAAAAAAAGGTTATTGTCTTTTTGAAATTTTCCTTTTCTTTATTTCCTATTTAGGAAGAGTGGAAGACCCCCCCCCCCACTTGGGTGCAGTTCAGAAGCTGCTTTCCCAAAGATGGGTGGGAGAGCAGGAGGTCTGGTCAGGCACAGGCCAAAAATATCGATACAATTGCATCATTGGAGTCCTTAGTTGTTTGACTGAAGCAAGGGTCTTCTTTGTGACCCTGCTTGGCTGTGCTTGCTTCCTGTGTATGAGCCTCCAAACAGCCAGGTTTGAGCAGGGCAGCAGTGTGTCCAGTGCCATGGGCTGCATGCTAGAGTGTACAGATGTAAAGCATACAGGAATAAGAATTTAGCTTCAGTGCTATCACTTAGAATATCCTGGTATTCAAGTTGTTATAATGATGAAGAGTTAATGGCACAGTTTTGGAAACTGTTACAATTGAAGCCTTTGATCTGGTATCCCATGATCACCTCTTAGCAAAACTGGCCAACTGCGGCCTTGGGTCCACCACAATCCGCTGGCTGGGGAATTGGCTCCATGATTGGACCCAGATGGTGGTGGTTGATGGAAGTTAATCATTGTGGTGCCCTGTGACCAGTGGGGTCCCCCAAG
The DNA here is from genome assembly GCF_000455745.1 of Alligator sinensis. Lineage (NCBI taxonomy): Eukaryota > Metazoa > Chordata > Crocodylia > Alligatoridae > Alligator > Alligator sinensis. The sequence goes on along the minus strand of NW_005841839.1, from coordinate 712,656 downwards.
GCTCTGTCCTTGGACCCATTTTGTTCAACCTCTTCATTAATGATGTGGACATTGGAGTCAGAAGCAAACTGCCCAAGTTCGCCGATGACACCAAACTTTGGGATAAAGCATCCACACCTGAGGACAGGGGGGTGAACCAGGCTGACCTTGACAGGCTCAGAAAATGGGTGGACAAGAACCTGATGGTGTTTAACACTGAAAAATACAATGTTCTCCACCTTAGGAAGAAAAACCTGCAGCATACTTACAGGCTTGGTAGTGCTATGCTAACTAGCACTACGGATGAAAGGGACTTGGGGGTCATGACTGAGCACAAGATGAACATGAGCCTTCAATGTGATGCTGCTGCTAGTAAAACGAGGAAAACACTGGCTTGCATCCATAGATACTTCTCAAGCAAATCCCAGGATGTCATTCTCCCACTGTACTTGGCCTTGGTGAGGCCACAGCTGGAGTACTGCATCCAGTTTTGGGCTCCACAATTCAAAAAGGATGTGCAGAAACTTGAGAGAGTCCAGAGGCAAGCCATGCGCATGGTCAGAGGTCAGGAAAACAGACCTTATGATGAGAGGCTGAGAGCTATGGGACTCTTCAGCTTGGAAAAGCACAGGCTCAGGGGTGATCTGATGGCTGACTATAAGTTTATCAGGGGTGCCCACCAGGATCTGGGGGAACATCTGTTCATCAGAGTGCCCCAAGGGATGACAAGGTCAAATGGTCATAAATTCCTCCAAGACCGTTTCAGGCTGGACATAAGGACGAACTTTACTGTGCAAGCCCCCAAGATCTGGAATAGCCTGCCTCTGGAGGTGGTTCAAGCACCTACTCTGAACGCCTTCAAGAGAAATGTGGATGTTTATCTTGCTGTGATCCTATGACCCCTTCTGACTTCCTGCCCCTGGGGCAGGGGACTGGACTCGGTGATCTTCCAAGGTCCCCTCCAGCCCTAATGTCTATGAAATTTATGAAATCTATGAAATAATTATGTGCAGTTGCTGTAGGCTGGGTCAGATCGTACCTATGGTAAAGTTATCCATGCATCAGTGTGTGCAGGATCAGAGTCTAAAACTGTAAGCATTTGGCATTGTATCTGGCACCTAGTAAGTGAAAACTGTGATGGTTAAAATGCACACACTACTAAGCAACAGATTGACTTTTATTAGTAGATGGTAAGGATGGTAAATCCAAAAAAGATGGCAAAGCCAGTAGGGAAGTGAGGAGGGGGTGGGAGGGGGGGTTTCGCGACGCTGAGAGAAAAAGAGGATAGAAACACATATACCTGTGACAATGGTCCGCAATGGTGGAAGAAGTGGTCCGAAGATGAAGTGTCTCAGTCTAGATATAGTCTATCGCGGGGGTCCTCTTCGGGTGGCGCAGGGTTGTCGTCCGTTGCTGATGAATCCTCTTGAAGCGAAGGTTCATGTAGTTCATGCTTTGTTAGCATGAACTACATGCTAACAAAGCCAACAAGAAGAATAATTAAAAATAAACCCCACAAACTCACTGCCAACTTGTATTTTAAAAACTTACATTTTTTGAATAACATGAATAAATACACACAGATCTAAAATTAACTCTTGGGACTTAGATAAGTACATTTATAATGCAGTCTAATATAATTTTAAAGTTATTTATAAAGGGTATGAAGGCACCAAGTATGAAAAATGGAATCATTACTCTCGAAGACACAGTCACTTTAGCTGTATTTAATTTTACTCTTTGGGGGAAGATTTTCAGATAGAGTCATGATGAATTCCTTTCTTCTTCTTATGTGCCATGTTAGAGAGACTACAAACAGTATATGTACAGATATTTATTTTTGCTTTTGGTATTTACTTTCTGCCTCAGGGATTTGGTTGTTGCACCTCTTCTGTATATAACAGAAGTTATGCTTTTAATTTATTTGGACTTTTTTCCACATTACTAACGGATTGCTGAGTTTAGAATTTCACAAATACTTTCTTTTTTTCTAAAAGAAATTCTCCTTTTTCATCACGAGAAGCAGCTAGCAGATACAGTAGTGTGTAGTGATGTGCTCTGTTTTAGGCCTTCTATTAGTGCTCACTTGACAAGCTGGAGTCAAATATAATCTGAACCTTTGAAAGTCTCTTGGAAAAGCATCTTCTTTCATTAGTGTCTTATGAATTATATTTGCCATGTGCCATATTATGGCGTGAAAAAAAACTTCAGTTATTATGCTTACAAAGTGAATAATATTCAGGAAGGTGGATGATTACAATGATTTTGGATTTTTTTTCAGTTATCTTTACAAAGCCTCAGGAGGAAGTTAGCCCATGGCAAACAACACACACACACTCACTTTCTTGCTCTCTCTCACCACCATTACTACATAGCTATGTAGTTTATTGTACCTACTTGTTAAAATAAATAAATAAATAAAGGAGAACGATGGGGTCCTAAGAAAGAACATTTCTTGTGGAGTTCCCCTCGTGTGTTCCCCTTAGCAGGATGAGCTTATGGGGCAGCAAGGGATTACATACCTGTTAACTTTCAAGCCTGTTGAACCCAGGAAACTGCAAGGAACCCTCTGAATGAATGCAGTAGCAATGTTAAATTGGATTCTTGTCTCCATTGGGGGCCTACTCACCAATTCTGCTCCCTCTCCTACATATTAGCAGTGTATCTTGGAAATGTGATGGAACAGAAATGTAACAGAAAGGTGAGGAGTATGTATTGGAATTGGTCTTAGCCATTTCCAACACCATCAGGATTAATTTCTTGCCTCTTGAAGAAGTGGAAGGAAACATCAGAATGCATTTAGCTAATTCCTAGCTATATGTGCTTATTTCTATTGTGTGCTGTGCATATATTCTGGTGTGGCGTTACATTACATACATGCAAACCATTTTATTTGAAACAAAAACCAAAATGCCACCTATCCTTTTAAGTCAAGTTACATTGATGGATTTCCCTTGTTTATTTGACATTTTAGTACACAGAATTAAATTGAAGGAAAATAAAAACTTTCTACACTTTGTACATTCATTTACAACTGGAAGTGGATAAAAAGGAAGCTTACAAGAAGTGGAAGCTTGGACAGATGATTAGGGAGGAGTATAAGAATATTGTTTGGGCATGCAGAGATAAAATCAGGAAGGCCAAAGTGCAATTGGAGTTGCAGCTAGCAAGGGTTGTGAAAGAGTAACAAGAAGGTTTTCTATAAGTATGTTAGCAACAAGAGGAAGGTCAGGGAATGTGTAGGTCCCCTAATGAATGGGGGAGACAATCTAATGACAGATAATGATAAGAAGGCTGAAGTACTCAATGCCTTTTTTACTTCAGACTTCACAGTCAAGGTCAGCTCCTATACTACTGCACCAGGCACCACAGTTTGAGGAAAAGGTAAACAGCCCTCAGTAGTAAAACAACAGGTTAGGGATAATTTAGAAAAGCTGGACGTGTACAAGTCTATGGGGCTGGATGGACTGCAGCTAAGGGTACTGAGGGAGTTGGCTGATGTGATTACAGAGCCACTGACCATCATCTTTAAAAACTCATGGTGATTGGGAGAGTTACCAGATGATTGGAAAAGGGCAAATATAATGGTCATCTTTAAGAAAGGGAAGAAGGACAATCCAGGGAATTACAGACCAGTCAGCCTCACCTCAGTCCCTGGAAAAATCATGGAGCAGGTCCTCAAGGAATCCATTTCTAAGTACTTGAAGAAGGAGATTAGAAACAGTCAGCATGGATTCACAAAGAGCAAGTCATGCCTGACCAAGCTGATTGCCTTCTATGATGAGATTACTGGCTCTGTGGATGTGGGGAAAGCAGTGGACATGATGTACTTGACTGTAGCAAGGCTTTTGATAGGGTCTCCTACAGATTTCTTCCAAGCAAGCTAAGGGGAGTTATGGGTTGGATGAATGGACATAGAAAGCTGGCTGGATCATTGGGCTCAAGGTCTAGTTGGCAGTGAGTATTGAGTCAAGTACCCCAAGAGTTGTTCCTGGGGCTGGTTTTGTTCAATATCTTCATTAATGATCTGGAAAATGGGATGGAGTGCACCCTCAGAAAGTTTGCAGATGACATCAAGCTGGGAGGAGTAGTAGATATGCTGCTGGAGGGTAGAGCTAGGATACCAGTGACCTAGACAAACTGGAGGATTGGGCTAAAAGAAATCTCGTGAGGTTCAGAAAGGACAAGCGTAAAGTCCTGCACTTAGGACAGAACAATCCCATGCACCACTACAGGCTTGGGACCAACGGGCTAAACAGTAGCCCTGCAGAAAAGAACATGGGAGTTACAGTGGACAATAAGCTGAATATGAGCCAACAGTGTGACTGTTACAAAGAAGGCTAACAGCATACTGGGCTGCATTAGTAAGAGTGTTGCCAGCAGATTGAGCGAAGTAATTATTCCCCTCTATCCTGCACTAGTGAGGCCACCGGAGTACTATGTCTAATTTTGGGCCCCCCATTACAGAAAGGATGTGGACAAGTTGGAGAGAGTCTAGTGAGGGCAATGAAAATGGTTCAGGGGCTGGAGCACATGACTTGTGAGGAGAAGCTGAGGGAACTAGGTGTATTTAGTCTAAGAGAAAAGAGAAGATTTAGGGGGAATGTGATAGCAGCCTTCAGCTACCTGAAGTGTGTTTCCAAAGAGGATGGAGTTAGACTGTTCTCAGTGGTGGCAAATGACAGAACAAGAAGCAGTGGTTTCAAGTTTCAGCAAAGGAAGTTTAGGTTGTATATTAGGAGAATCTTTCTCACCAGAAGAGTATTGAGGCCGTGGAACGGGTTACCCAGAGAGGTGGTGGAATCTCCAGCCTTGGAGGTTTTTAAGGCCCAGCTCCACCAAGCCCTAGCTGGAAAGATCTAGTTGGGCATGGTCCTGTTTTTAACAGGGGGTCAAACTAAATGATCTCCTGAGGTCCCTTCCAATCATAATTTTCTATGATTCTGTGATTCCATGATTTTAAAATTGTATGAGAAAGGTTGTTCTCATGGTATTTTTCTAGTCAACTGAAAAAGGGAATGCAGGAATTTTTGCAAGCCATTTATTCTAATAAAATGTTTGTTCCAAGTTGTATAGTTCAGATACATATCAGATAAGCAACTGATATTAAATCTTCCTTTACCTGGCTTGTTATGACCATTTGCTATAGAATTACTTTGTGTTACTTTAAGTGCAGCTTTGATGCGAGGTATTTGCAGTTACTGTGGCGTAATGTGCTTTTATCATGGTACCTCTGTAACCAGAGAACAATAAATGAGACTTGCTCATTTACACAGAACAATCTTCCCTCCTATCCCCAAAAATAGTTTCTTATACATTTTACTGCATGAATTTCTTAAACCCGAGGCAAATGGCTCAAACAGTGGTAAGGGAGTTAGGAGAAAGGTGGGCTATACCTGCTCTGTAGACATCCTGTGCTTTCTTACTTCAATGTCATCTTTTTTCTTGTAGATTTCAAGGCAACAGATGAGTTGTGAAAGAGAGCAACTAAGGGTAAGTGCAATAATGTCTAAAATTTTCTTTCCCATTGAACAATAAACAGATGCTTTTTCATGTCACGGATGCTTTATAACTTAAGATGACCATATTTATCTCCACTGATTTGCTATTGATTTTTTTTTAATAAATATTGTATAGCTTGGTATGAAGTAGCATTGCAGTAGATGTGGATTTTTCTTGTATAATTTATTTAGATTTGGAAGAATTTGGCTTCTTTCTGGAATGTGTTTGACATTGGTGTGCTCTTTCTATGTATGACAAAGTAATAGTAAGAAAGGGTAAACTAGCTCACAAACCTTCCTAACTGGCAACTTCCATTAGATACTAAGACACTTTTTTGATTGTTTATACTATCCTTATTTTCAGATAGCAATTGAAATAAAAAACAAGATACAATTCCAAGAAAGTTTTATGGTATTGTAGATGGCATGTTCGTTTTGTATGGTCTGTAAATAACTGAAGTTCCTGTACCAGGGTGAGCTTCTTTCTTTTCTTTTGTTTCCTTTAATGCAACTGCCAACTTTTCCAAGAGGCTTCAGTCTGTGTTCCCTTTGTATTCTACATGTGCACAATACCATTGCAGGGGCCTTTTTAGCACTACTACTTTCATGTATATTTGAAAGAGTCTGATACTTGTGCAAGCAGGGGTTAGAATGTATGCAAGCAAAGCTTATGTGTGCAGTAGGTATTTTTTTAGCTATATGGCCAATTATTGGGGATTTCCTTGCTAACCTCATATTTAAAATTGAAGTGGCAACCTTTTAGAAGAGTTTCTCTCTTAGGGGAAGTACTTATTTTATTTTATTTTATTTTTTGGTAGTCGAATACACTGGAAACATGGCCATAAGCCATGTCTTACAAAATGTACAGAATTAATTTGAATTCTAAATGATTTATTGTTTTAAGCATACTTTCCATTGACAGTACTTGTTTCAGCAGCATATTCAGTAACCTATTTGTGTTCAGAGTGTTTTCCAGGTTTCTTTTTTGTCAGCTTTTGCTTGATTGTCAGTATATTACCTACTGATTTTAATATAGACCAGTTAGTTAGAACTGCTTTTATTAGAATTTATGTATAAAAAGTAGGTATAGTATTCCTGTTCAAAATGTTTATTTTTGTGAGTTCATTTTTACTTTTGATATTTTGGTACTTCCTTTGTACTTTTGTGTTGATGTTATGCGACTGCACTGTTTTTGAACTGAAGATTTAGCTGTTGTGAAGATGCTCTGTTTTATCATTAGAGTAGTAATGTCTCAATGGAACCAGCTGTCAAAGCTGAAATATTGCTATGAGTATATCATTTGAAGGGCAGTCTTCCCAGGAAGTAGTGGTACCATGAGAGCAGAAGAAAGTTTTGTTTTTTATTGAATTTTCTTTTTTGAACTGAAAAAGGAGGGTGGAAGACTTTTGAAATCCAAGAGAGGCAGGCATATAAATCTGATGCCTGAGAAAAAAATGGCCTTTCTAACCTTATTTTACAGCTTTACTTTAAATGTAGGACATTTATTATTTTAATACCAAATGGCAATTTTAGAACTTGAAAGCCTTGTTTTCTAATCAATCAATTTACGTAATGTAGTACTTCCTATTCTTGTTCCCATTTTGCTCTCCTATCCCCACTTTAAAACCTCAGCTATGAAGAGCCTCCTTTTAAATAAATAGAACTAAATGCATCTTCTTCAGGAGATTACTTATGCCAACCAAGCTGTTGTCAAAAGGTTTTAAATAGGCCAAGATGCAATGAACACAAGGTCTCCCTATTGAGTGGGTCAGCATACTATTGAAGTGATGCTCTTGGTGTCCAAGATATAGCACCAGACTTCGGGTGATTGATATAATGGAAAAATACACATTCTTCAAACTATTGAAGTAAAGAAAATCTCATGAAGTGTTAGGGCTACTAGTTGAAATGTAGCAAGAGAAGCCACATTGTGGGTACTCAATAGAGAAAACTGAGTTAGTTCCACACATGTAAAGTCTACCTGATGTAAACTGATACTAACTGTTGGTTGTCCTCTCCCAGCCTTGTCAGTTCTCAATGTATCTTGATCCCTCTGGCTGTGTCCAGATGAGCAGGGACATGCACTTGCAGCTGTGCAAATAGTAGTGGCAGAAAATTGTGTCACTATGTTGTATCTCAGCGTATTCCCTTGCATATGCGCTTTGTTGCGGGACACATTGACCAGCTTTGGGCAAAATGCCTTTGCCCAGCTTCTCCTGGCTCTCAGCGTGCTGGGGGGATGAGGTACAAATGGAGCAGTAGTAATTCTGGCCAGCAGCCAAAACATCTCCCTGGAGTACCAAGCCTCCATTTGTACCTATGCATGCTGTTTTTGCACCGCTTTTTTTCCCAATATTTATTTTTGCTACCAGGAAATCCTGGTAGCAAATTTTGTCTCCATGCTGCAGATTTGCAGCATGGGGCATATTTTATCATTCCACACATGTGGTTTGTGCTGCCATAAAGAGCCTGCATGTGGGGATGTGCCCTCTGAGTACAAGTATCCAGATGACAGGACCAAAGCCTTAACATTTCTTATGTCAAATAACACCATTTTCCTCCTACACCTGTTGCCCGATTGCTGGAGATGCCATAAGGAATGCTAAGAATAAAGTGAAACTGGCTCCATTTTCATCCCATGCGGAGTTGCTTCGCAATCAGCTCTTTCACTTAGGGTTAGTTGTGTGTGTGTGTGTGTGTGTGTGTGTGCGTGTGTGTGCGCATGCATGCATATGTGCAAGTTCATTTGACTTAACTTAATCCAATCTAAATTAAAAGATGAAGCAACATGTGTCTGAAGGAATAGCAGAAAGGGTTTGTTGAGTGGAATGAATTTTTTCATAGAATGCAAAAATAGAGTGCATAAACATTTTTTTGAAGTCTTAGTACATTTTTGGTAAGAAATGATCTGATGTCTGAATTCACCTATAAGTTTGCACAATTGTTATTACTGGAGAGTTAGTATATATGTGGGAAAGAACTATAGATTGTGTTGTGTCATTTACACTGTTAACTAAGGTGTCAGCAACACCAGTACTACACATGATATAATGAGAGGTGATATTAAACGGAAAGGGATAGCAACTTGACTTCAGGGATAAGGCTGAGGTTGAGGGCAGGCAGTAAACTGAATAACTTTAACATGGATGTCACTAAGCAAGTACTAATATATAATGCTTCAGTGTCATTATGTCATTATTTTTATGATATAATTGTGTATCAGTTGCAATGGGAGGATAGTTAGAAACTAGAAAATGAAAGCCATGCCCCATAAATGAAGTTCTGACACTTGGCAGTCCCTTTAATTTCCAGTACAGTGGTACTTACTCACTGAAAATTCTCTCTGTCTTTACAAGCAAAGGTGGGGTAAACATTATCAATTAATTAATATTATTCAGGAATATCTGTGTAGCAAATTCTAACTGGAAACACTGTTTACTTAGAGCATCTGTGACAAGGCACAACAAGTTCATGTTGGCTTATTCAAGTCAAAATTTGTAGAAGCAAATTTGTAAAAGTATCAGTTGGCCTGACCCCCAAACATGGAGGCCTCAAACTAAGAATGTATTGTCTATTTTTAGGACATTTTTGCTATTCAGATTTTGGGGAGGCTGTAAGAGCAGGTGCTCACATCAAACTTTAAGAAAAATTCAAGGCTGCTACTGGTAAATTGGGAGTTGGCTATGGAAAATATTATCTTCTTGCTCACACATTTCTAACCCCTTCCTCATAAGGCAAGTAAAGGAATGCAAGCAATATGTAATTATCTTCCAAAAATGTCCTGGATGATTTAATCGTATGATATATCAGTTTTCCCATCTTTTGTTTCTTTTAGTGGATTTTAGATTTTAAACACAGAGAAGAGGCTATGGTTTGCTATATTAGTACAGCACCTAGCATAATGAAACTCTTACCTGTTTGGGACCTGTGGCCATTTATATACTATGCAAATGATAAATAATTAGAACCATTAAGCAGGACTGTGCATCTGATCCCTTAGGTACTACAGAGCTAAATATTAAGGGTGTGCAAAATGGGCTGTATTCAATTCAGATTTAGATTCTGCCCAAATAAGGGACACTGATTTGATTCGTTGATTCAGATCACTATCCCCAATTCAATTCGAACAAATCTGAAGATTCAATGCTGATTCAGAGAATCAGCGATTCAGCCATAGGCATAGCTTTAAATGTTTTTTCTACATACCTTGAGGTACCAGGCACAGCTTGTGAATGCTGAGATGCTGGGGTGGATGGAGCGTTCCACAGGAGCATGGGGGAAGGCTCCTGAGTGCTCAGCAGCAAACCCGGAAGTGGACTGGAAGTACTTCCGGTCCACTTCCAGGTCTGCCGCTGAGTGCACAGGGGCCCTCCCCCCTCCCCCCCCAGCTTAGCAATCAGCCCCGGGGGAACCTGGGTGCCCCCCCAGACCCAGGAGGTACCAGTCACCAAGCCAGGGACATGTCGGGGGGGTGGGAAATATGCTCCCTGGCGGACCCAGAAGTGGACTGGGTGTGCTTTTAGTCCACTTCCAGGCCTGCTGCTGACTGTGCTGGGGAGCCCCACATGCTCCATTGGGATGCTCCATTCGCCCCACTATCGCAGCATTCACGAGCTACCCGGTACCCTGAGGTATGTAGTAAAAACTTTTAAAGCTGTGTCTGTCTGAATTGCCAAATCTTTCTGAATCTCTCCAAATTGATTTGGAGGGTTCTGATTCGATTTGGAGTGATTAAAGGGTCTCCTGATTTGATTTGGATTTGGAGATTTGGCCACCGAATTGGACCAAATTTCCAGCAAATCAAATCAGGGACCAAAGCTTCACATAGCCCTACTAAATATGACTGACTACAGGTTAATGACTTGAACAATCATCTTTTCAACCTATTTCCTCATATGTACTAATTTCTGGGTTGATTGGAACTTAAAATCCAGGGCGTCTGAATTATTTAAAAATGAGATTTCTCCATTTTAGCATCTCTGCATAACTGGATGCAATGAAAAATAATTTATTTTGCTTTTAACATGCATTCATTTTTTATTTTGTTTTTCATTGAGGTATATAACAAAGCAAGGAGACTTTGCTGTTCTTTTTTCTGATGCATTTTATGAAGCTAAAGATTTCCAATCTATGATGTCTCCTTTTCAGTTTTCTCAGCATAGTTAGCAATTTTTTGTACTACTGTGTTCTCCTTGAATGCTCATATCTATGTGTATGATATTCTAATTCCTTACCTTTCTTATTGGCATGCCTCACAGTCAAGTGGTATCAAAAATTTAAAAAAAAATACGCAAAGGGGAATGAAGTGAATAGTGAATAACCTCTTGTCCCTCCCATCAAGATCTTTCCATCTATGCACTGATCTGTTTCCATGATCGCTCCTAACTCATAATTTTATTCAGTCATTCCCTTCTGGGTCTCTCTTTATATTCCCGGTGGTGATCTTTAGTTATCTTATCCACGGTGTGCTTTCTGTCCCATTCTCTGAGCTCTCCATCCATCTCCAGTCATTGTTTATTGTTTTGTGAGTGCATATGCAGGATGGAATTAAATTCTAATTCTGATGGATTCAAAATTGTCTGTAAAAACACAGACCTCACAGCTTGCTCAAAATTGTTTAAAACTATTTCATCTCATATTTGTGGCTGAAAAATCAGGCTCTAAAACATGAATCATACAGCTTATTTAAGCCTGTGAAGAAGCTTAGGATTGCAGCCTGAGGTAGAAATAAGCTGTAATTCATAAAGCTATAAAAAGCAAAGTGACAGCCTCAGAAGTCTGTCTGCTGCTTCTACTGAATCTTCCTTACTGGTATGACTTTAACCTGGAGTTATGATTTTTATCAGAACTTAATGACCTTGTTTAAACTTACAACCTAACTTAAACCTCACTGAGTTTCTGCTAGTCTTCCTTTCTACTAAGAAAGGTAATCATTTTCTATTATAAACTCTCCGTAATTGTTTAAGTTTTGAATCTGTATTATGTGCATGATGTTGAATGTCTAAGCTAGACCATTTAATCTTTTGTAGTAATACTTTATGAGCACTGTAAAATGGGCATTGGAACAGTTTTAAACCCTCATGTTAGGAAGGCTTACAGATGTGCCTCCCTGTGAATACCAATGAAGTCTAATGGTAAATGGTATGATTAAGTCTCTTGATCTTAAATTTTGAGTGACCTAAGTGTGGCTTTGATGAATAGCTTCCTTTGCATGCATTCATTAGTAGGAGGCATTATATACAACCAATAGTTCCTTTTTAGATCCGGCAAATGTAAGAAGTACTGAGTTCCAGTATTAATTCTCTTTTGAGGAAAGAAAAGCAACATTTGCCTTGGCTCTTATTTTGTATTTCTTATCTTTCAATGGCTAATGAAGTAACATGTGCACAAGGGAACGCTGCAGAAATTTAAAGATTCTATCTACTGGAAAAAAAAATCATGCACAATGAGAACATGATGTGGTTCTCATTTCTGTATGGCTTGTTCCGAAGTGCCCACCCATGTATCAGATATTAATCTTGAAAAGGAAATGTTTGTCAGCTCAAGTTTTGAGAGTTTGGCCAAATATTTAAAATAATTCTAGTATTATACTTGCTATATGATTTGAATATTAGGTTTTTAAAACTTTAGTTTTGTAATCTGAGTTCTAGCAGTAATGGATATTCATGGATACTAGAAACTTAAAAATTTGTAATGGAAGACTCAGAACAAATTTTCAAAATTAGATGTGCTTAACTGTATATCAGACTTGTGACTTTCTACTTCAGGGTATGTTGCACTGTATTCACAAGCATGATTGCAGGACATGTAGACATACCTGAACCAGCTTTGATCTAGTTAGTAAGATAACATTGGTGAAGCTGCAGCAGCACAAGCTTCAGCCACTGAATATAAGCTCAGGGTCCCAGGCAAGCTTATGCAGTGCACACAGAAACCCATGCCGTTATAGCTTCACTATAATTGCTGTCTAAAATTGCTACCTGAAAACCATCACAGGTATGCTGACACACACTGTAATTGTATCTCCTGGTTGCAGTATATATATAGCCTTCATTGTACAAATATCTAACATCTAACATCTTTATGTGAGTAAAGCATCAGATAGATATCCTGCTGGGCCTTTGTATTCAAATAATGCACTTGATTGGTCTTGGTTTTACTTCTGTTTTTTAATTAGAGAACATCAACCCCTTCCCAAGTTCCCAAGCTGCCTACCATTGAATCTAATCAGATGGCCTCTGGTCTCCATATGGACCTTCATTGTCTCCCTGTAAGTGCAACCAAGTAGCCTTTTCCTGTCTGTCTAAAGCTGTCTCCTCCTTATATACTGCTTTGTCCATGTCCTTTCACAGCATCTGATAAAGTGAACTTCAGCCCATGAAAGCTTGTGCACTAATACACGCACCCCCACTTTGGTTAGTCTATAATAGGGGTGGGTAGATCCCATCCTGTGGGCCAGATCGGGCCTGTGGTGGACTGTATTTCCCAGCAGCCCCTGCCAGCATTGTTACAGCTGGTTTCTGTGGGGACCCCAGCAGTGGTAGGGCAATGACAGCATGAGGCCATGGTTTCTATGGAGACCAGGTGCAGCAGTGCTGGCAGGGCATGCAACTGGGCAGGGAGCTGGTCCAGGGCTGGGATCTTGTGGCAGTGACAGCATGGTCCAGACCTGGGGCAGACCTGCAATCCACTGCCTGCATGCCCTGGGCAGGAGCGTGCAGGCAGCAAATCAGAGCTCTGCCTCAGATTCAGACCCCATTGTCACCACTGCAAAATCCAAACCCCAGCTGCAGAGCCCATGGAAACCCTGGCACCATGCTGTCATGGCTCTGCTGCTGCTGGAGTCTTTATAAAAACCAGCTGCAGAGATGCGGGCAGGGGTTAGTGGGGAATGGAGTCCAGCCACTGGCTGAATCCGATATTTTGTCTGCCACTGTTCTATAAGTTGAAAATCTGCCCTGCCTTCTACTTGACTTCAGACTAACACAGTTAATTACATCCATCTGACATTCATAATGTTTTTTTTCCCCCAATGTAAACAAATGACACAAAGCAAAGACAGTAACATAAAGATGGGTGGGTGAGCAAGACATAAGCCCTGGGCTCTGTCTAAGTTGGGGGTCAGAATGGAGCTGTGGGGGGGATGCATCTAACACCCCTACAGCCCCCGACCTTGCACACTTCAGGTAGGGCATAAAAGCAGTGATGGCATGTGATGTAGGAAAAGCCAGGAAGTTGTGGCTGCTGGGAAAGATGTCTTCCTCTTTTTTTCGCTACTGAAAAATGGTGGTGTTTGCATTGAAAAATTGTGGGCATTGGCAAAAATAAGAGGTGACATCTTACTTAGCAGCAACAAACCCCCTAGTTGCTGCTGTGTCACATACCACCACTGCTTCTCTTTCCACCCTGCAGCTGAAGCTAGAGCTGGAGCAGGAAACTTTCAGCGTGTATGTGTTGGAGAGAGGGAAAGGGGTATGAGGTATTGCCCAGAGCACAGTGGTGGTCAGTTCCGCTTTTGAGCAGAGATCATTTTCACTAGAGGTATTGTAGAAGGGGGTTATTGAGTCTATGATGGTCCAGGAAATATACAAGAAGCAAATTTTCTTTGTCAATATTTTTAATTGAACCAACCACATGGGAATCATGTTATACAAGCTTTTGGTCATACAATACCCCTCCTCAAGGCTAGAAAAGAAGAAGAAGAAAAGGCCTGTCTAAATACACTTTAAAACCTATGAGAAAAATCTTCAAACAGTTATAGCATATGTAGTAGAGGACAATACTTTGAGAAAAATATTCCCTACTCCAGGTACCTGGCCTTCAGTCTCCCAGTGTCACCAACCATTCATCAGAAGCAAACACTAAGCAGAATGACAAGATGTCCTGTAAACAACAAATGGAAAAGCCTGCTAACATGTTTCTGCTATCCCCCAAATCAATACATCCCACAATGAAGTCATGGGAATTCATGGATCCTAGGTATGACTTTCACAGAACACACAAAAACTTTCATGGAAACTACATAGGTAAAAATAAACATCCATTAACCTCCATAATGAATTCTTACAGAAAAAATAATCTCACCAGTGAGAGAATACTTTTCACAGGATAATCATGCCATCTCTGACCTCACAGTCCTCATTCTATAAGATACCTTCAGAAAAACCCTGGGAACAAGTTTGTTATAGCTATAACAAATATTAAAAAGCATGGCTTAAACTCAGACAATAGTCGCACGGCTTGTGACATTTCACTTCCTCCCTCTGCTAATATCTTTGTACCCCACAGATAATAGCAACCCTTTTTCCTTTGGAATGGTATTATTAATTTATATCAAGTTTTCCCAACTTCTGAGTGGTTAGATGCCAATCCCACACCCTAGTCACATACTGCATGGACTCTGGCATGTACCATGGCATGTACCAAGCCACATGCTTTGTGGCATGGCCCCTCCCATCCACATTACATGACAATCATCCCTCTCTCCTGCTTCCCCTGCTTCACCCTACTGATGCCTCTGGACATGCAGAGGTCCCCCATCCCCACACTCCACACTGTGCTTGGTGCACCAGGTCCCCCCATGTCTCCCAGCTGTAGGCTGTCACACCCTGTGCCACCCTGCCATGCTCCCAGGGACAGGATCAGGCAGTGGAAGCTATAGGAGGGAGAGGGACCCTGGGAAAACTAGCACCAGCAGAAGTGAGATGTGGGGAGCAGTGCCTGGATCAGGGTCCTAGGAGCTATTGTTTACCCCTTACGCTAGGTACAGACAGTCAAAAAGCCTGAGGCTGAATCGATTCAATCTTTGCATGTTAGTCTAAGATGCACAGATTAAATTGAAACAGAAGTGAACAGACATTTACCTTTGATTTGGGAAATACAGCCACATGCTTGCAGTGGCTCAGGCCAGAAGCTGGGGGGGTGCTAGAGTACAGGTCTCTGGCTGTGTGTTCACTTCCTCTTCCTGCTTCCAGGTGCCTCTGGGATTTGTAGTCCACAATTGCAGCCAGCAGTAGACTTGTGTGGGAGAAGGGTCATTTCCAGCCTCCTCCCTGGCCCTAGATCCCAACGGGGTTTGCCTGGGCTTGCATCCCTCCACCCCCTTGTCAACCAGCCCTCACTGCCCCAGCTAGGGAGCAGAGAGGCAGGGCTAGCCCTGATCTCTGGAGCAGACAGCATAGCCCAGCCCAGGTTTATCTTAAATAAGGTTGACAAGTTTTACATAGATTTCAGTAAAGCCTTTGATCCTGTTTCCCACAGGATTCTCTCTCTCTCTCAAAAAAGAAAATTAAGTGTATTGGGCTGGATCAGTCTGCAGTGAAGTGCATGAGTGACTGGTGCCTCCTGAATCGGAGTGGGGGGGGCACCTGCAGAAGCCACCAACCCTGTCGGGGGGGCACCAGCCCTAGTGACAGCATCAGTGTTGGCCATTGGGGGGACCCCATCAGGGAGGGCATGTGCACCCCCATGCACCCCTTACCAGTCCCTTGTGGTGAGGTGGGTGGCCAGCTAGCTTAGAGGCCACTCCAAGAAGGTGGTAATTGTTGGGATGGCCTCATTTTGGATGGCATTCTCCAGTTGTGTCCCCCAGAGATTGGTGCTTGGACCCATGCTCTTTAATATATTTATTAATGACTTAGATGAGGAGGTGGAAAGCTCAGTGATTAAATTTGTGGATGATACTAAGCTGTGGGGAAACGTGGACACATCAGAGGATAGGGTAAAGATTCAGGATCACCTTGATACACTGGGTTCATGGGCGGAATGGAATCAGATGAAGTTTAACAGGGAGAAGTTCAAAGTCCTTCATCTGGGTAGGAAGAACCCTCATCATAACTACACAATGGGTCCACTGACTGGTACAGCATCTGAATGAGACCTGTGGGTCACAATTGACCAGAAGATGAATATGAGCCAATAGTCCAATGAGGTTGCCAGAGAGGCAAATAGAGCTCTGGCGTGCATCAGCTGATGTGTGGCCAGTAGTTATAAGGAGGTACTCCTCCCTCTCTATTTGGCACTGGTGAGGCCTCAGCTGGAGTACTGTGTCCAGTTCTGGGCACTGCACTTCAAGAAGGATGTGGATAATCTTGAGAGAATACAAAGAAGGGCTACCCATATGGTTAAGGGCATGGAGGATAGGCCCTATGAGGAAAGACTCTGGGAACTGGGCCTGTTCAGTCTGAGTAAGAGAAGGCTGAGAGGTGACTTGACTTGTAGGTGACTAAGATGCACGGATTAAATTGAAACAGAAGTGAACAGACATTTAACTTTGATTTGGGAAATATAGCCACATGCCTGCAGTGGCTCTGGCCAGAAGCTGGGGGGTGCTAGAGTACAGCTCTCTGGCTGTGTGTTCACTTCCTCTTCCTGCTTCCAGGTGCCTCTGGGATGTGTAGTCCACAATTGCAGCCAGCAGTAGACTTGTGTGGGAGAAGGGGCATTTCCAGCCTCCTCTCTGGCCCCAGATCCCACACCTACAAGTACATCAGGGGTGAGCATCAAGATCTAGGGGAGCAGCTCTTCAGGAAGGCACCTCAAGAGAGGGCAAGGACCCATGGGCATAAGCAAATAGAGGGTAAATTCTGGCTAGATGTAAGGAAAAACTTTTTTTTTCTGTAAGGGTCACCAGAATCTGGAACGCACATCCAGCAGAGATGGGGCAGTCACCCTCCTTGGAGGTGTTCAAGATGAGGCTGGACCGGCATCTTGTTGAGCCCATCTGAGCCCAATAACTTGCTGCCCACGGCAGAGGACTGGGCTTGATGATCTTACGGGTCCCTTCCGATTCTATGATTCTAAGTTTCAGTAATTTTGAAACTGTTTTATGTGTACTGAACTTATTTTCTGTTATAGGTTTAAACTTGTTTCTGATCACTTAAACTAGTTTATGTGTAACTTCTGTCCCTAGCCTTAAGGGCTGCATGCGGTGCACAGGCCACCAGCTGGATAGTTTAGTTTCACATAATTACATATGGAATTGGCTATTTTAAATTTTACTTGATTTGTAGCTACTTCTGATAACTTTTTTTGCTCCACAGATTTTCTGCCCTCTTACCTTTCCTTAAATGACTCTTTTAATTTACTAAAAGAAACAACCATTGCTTTACCTGGTACTTAGCTTTGGCTTTTTCTACTTCTTTCTCAGATTCAAGGTTGGACATTTTGTGCCCAGAAGCTTGTCTAGCATCTATCCCAACTATATAGATATAAAGGATATTACCTGCAGATGTTCATAGAAATATGTTTTTGTAGTAGTCTCATCCTATTATTTGATGAAAACATATTAATCAAATAACAGGATGAGACTACTACATTTGATGAAAACCTATTCAGAGCCATCCTTATTCACATGAACTCTAGTGTTGCTACACTGAAACAATGTTTCTTGGATGATGAAGGTCTACGTCTTGCCACTAGTTTCTGTTCCAGACAGAGAGAAGCATAATGTCTTGTCCAACATTGCCTTTCTTTTTTTCATTGCCATTTGAATTAATAATGCTGTTTACTTGTTGCTGTTGTATATGAAATATTTCCTTTGAAGAAGTCTTCTCTTTGAGATAGATAGCTTAGATGGACAAGTAGTGTATTATATTTACCTGCTGTTATCTGTACTCTTTCTAAATATCTGTTGAAATAGTACTTGTGTCTATAGGACCCCAAGAAATGCTACAAACTTTTACAAGAGTCTTATCTTTCTTCTTCTTGAAGCTTCAAGAAGCTTTTTGGCTTTTTCTAGTAAATAATGCATCACATCATGGGGTTTCTTTTCCTGATTGTAGTATTGGAGCATGATGAAAAAAGTAGGTACCTAGAGTAAAGCACAATAATGCTCACCTATTAACTAGAAGGACACATTTAACAAAACATTGGATTATGAAAGAATTCTTAGAGTAAAATAAATGTGAATTATTTTTAATAAAATCCAGATTTAATTTTAGATTGAAAGACCCTAGTTTTTCATATAAAAGAATGAACAATGAAGAGCTTTAAAAGAAACAGCTTGTAAAACCATTTTTTCCTTTGTTTTGTTTTTGTTTTACGTGGAAAATCCCAGTTCTCATTGAAGGGATTCCTATGATGAGACAAAAATGGCAGGAGCATGATATAACCAAATTAAAGACAGAAACTGAGAGCTTTTAGATAACATATTTGCATGTCCCAAGAGAATGTAGTTTTCTTTCTTCTTATTATAAAGGAAGCTGGAGATGTTCTTATCAAAGTAGCCTAAGGTTTCCTGCCAGGGTTCTTAAAGGATGTTTCAAACAGGAGTCAAAATACATTCTGTAAACCATTGGCAGAATGACTGAAGCATGGCAGTGCTGTGTTATTTAAAATTGCATGATTAGCATATTTTCGTATGCTCTCTGAAAGAAGTAAATTGTCTTTTCATTATGTATACACATACACATGTGCATGTGCTTGTGCTTATTCTCTCTCTCTTTCTCTCTTGCATACATATGCATGGGAGTGCACATACACATTCACACATGCGTGCACACACTCAGTTACTGACTGTACTATGTAGCTGAGCAGTGTGGGGAGGAGGCATTTAAAGCATGGGGCAGTGCAGGGGCAGCATTTAAAGCTGGGGCCAGGAACCAGGGTGGGGAAGCTGTTGCCACCCATTATGCAGACTGGAGTCCCTGGTGTGAGGAGCAGGTATGAACTTTCCCACAGACTGGTCTGTGGGCAGGGAGGGACAAAGTAGGGCATGCTCCCTGCCTCTTCACCACCCCAAGAACTGCCAAGACTGCTTTTGCCCCCTGTTCTCTCTGCTCCTGGACATCTGATTTTATGTCCCCTGCAGGAGGATGCTCCCCTTGCACAGCACGTCAGAGCCCTGTGGCCCAGCCCCAGGTCTGGGGCTGGGGGAGCTGCCTTTGAAGTTCTGAGAGGAAGGGATCATTTCTGCCATGGCACACATCCAGAGCCCTGTGCCCACAGCCCAGTGCATAGGGATACAGCCTCAGGATTTTAAATGTCCCACAGAGCAGAAGCTCCTCTTCCCAGGACTTGAAAGCCATCTGCCTGCAACCCCATATGTGGGGCTGTGACTTTTGGCTTTGAAGTGCTATGATAGAAGAGGCAGCCTCTCCTTGTGGGGCACATCCAGCACCCTGCTCCTGCAGCCCCATGTGTTAGGGCTATGGGCACAGGGCTATGAAAAGCCATGCTTGGGGGCAGCTTCCTATCCCTGTGAGTCACCTAAAAGCTGGCACCTGCAGCCCCATGCACAGGACTCAAGTGTAGGGTGCCAAAGTACCTTGCCAAGGAAAAGCTCCCCCTGCAGGGCTAAGAACCCTGAGTTCTGGCCATGGTGATGGGTCTTCACTTGGCCACAGTGGTGACATGTTGGAGGTGCACAGAGGTGCACATGCACCCCCTGCGAGCGCCGGTGCACCCCCTGACCGGCTGCACTTGTTGGAGTTTTGCTTGTCCACAGCTTAAGGTGCAGTTTCCCCCAAACCCCTACACCTATCTCCTTGAAACTTGGCAGGCTTTGTGGCCTCCACAGGGGCTAGCATGCCTGCAGTTTTGACCCCGCTGTAGCTTAATACATACATGTGACACAAGCTTTTTTTTCAAAGTTTTGGGGTGCAGTTTCCCCAAACTCCCTACACATATCTCTTTGAAACTTTGCAGACTTCATGCCCTCAGAAGGGGCTATTGTTTCAGCAAGTTTCATCCAAATCTGGTCAGAAATGAGAAAGTTATAGGCTATTTTGTCCTTCCCCATTATAGCCAATGGGCAAAACGTTGAAGCAGCATCGAAACAGCAAAACATTTCGACTTGGCTCGTTTGGTTTTGAGGCTGCTTTGACTATATCTGTTCCATCTCAGTTTTGCTGCTTCAGCCTCGAAACAGGTCAAAACAGCATCAAAACAAAACTGGTGGGAACATTTCATACAGCCCTACCAAGTATGTATACATATTGTTAACCTCTTGAAAGTTTGTTTAAACGGAAGGGCTGCTGACATCAATTGTATTCTGTTGCTCCATTGCTTCATTGAAAGCAAATTCTTATGTGTTCAGCAATAATTATTTTTGTATGGTTTTCAGGGAACAAAAATCTGCCACTCCAACTGAACAAGTTAAACAAACAAAAATCAACTGTGTTTTATCAAGGTGCCATAACTGTCAAGCTATCAGGAAATTTTGGGTTCAAGCCAGTGCTTATTTCTATTTTAGGAGACAAATGAGCATGGACAGAGAATTTAAAAAGCTCCCTTAGTTTATTTTAAATAAAGTGTGAAAGTATCCAGAAAAAAAATAGTATTCTGTATCTTCCCAAAGCCCTCCAACAAAACTTCTTTGGAAAAGAACTATCCTAGCCATCATTTTTTCACTTTTCACTGTGTTGCGAGAACCTACTAGGATGAGAAAGTAGGGTCTGGATTCAGAAGGCAGATAGGCAAACTCACCTCTTGCCCTACCTTAAGTGCCTCACCATTGTAACTTAATGAAGGCAAAGCTGGGATGTATCATCACAAGGGAAGCCATCGCCAGCTTGTAAACTAATGTATTTTGATATCAGTGCCCCTCTCATACCTTCCATCTTTTCATTGAATTAAATAGTCAGAAAATGCTGTGCTAAGAACAGAAGAACTAGGGATTCAGATCACTCTTTATGACTAAACTGCAGCCTTAAGAAACCCCTACTTAGCTCGACCTAGGGCCAAGTTCTACCATTATGATTCAGGCCAAGTAGGGTTTTTTTATTCTGAGTTGCCTTGTTAATTAAAATGGGACTAAGGTAGAGACTCGCATCAAAATAAAGTGTGGAGTGATACATGTATGTAAATGAATGACAAAGAGACATTGATATTTAATGCATAGAGAAGTTCAATATAAACATTATTTATAACATAGAAAGTTAACAATATAAGTATAGATGGTAGAAATGTCTGTTAAGATCAGACCATGGCCATGTACAGGCATTATGTTTCTACTGGGAGAGAATCACAGTAGGAGAATCACAGCTCTCCTTGGTAGAAACCACTAAATGTACAGGCATTCACACAGTTTTCCTGGAAAAAATACGCTGCAGAAAAAACAACCCATCTCCAACTCAATAGACGTTGCTCCCAGGAGCTTTCTTTTGGAAGAATGAACACTTGTACACTTCCCTAGGATGAAAATTTACACCACCAGGAATGAATGCCTCTTCGTGTCCTTGCCATGGTGTTGTTTGGAACCTTAATGCCTTCCAGAAAAATAGGTTTCTAAATTGCAGTAGTTAATTTTCTCTGAATATATCTGCCATTTATCAGATATAGAAAGATTTCTCTCTCAGATTACTCTTCTGATGCATCTGTAGAACAGCACAACACATGGCAGCTTTTTCACCAAGGTGGGCTAGAAGGAGGTAAACCTATTAAAAACAAAGCGTAGAAATAACAATCCAAAGGAGCTGGTGATGAAATCCCTGTGAGTTCACATATATCATTCAAGTGTCTTCAGTCTCTTTCACAGGGTTATGAGAACTCCCTTGGCATACTCAATTGCTCAGATCAGTGTTTGAGAGACCATTCATGTTTAGATGCCAAAGTTTCCAAGAAGAAAAAAGAGAATACAAAAGAATACAAACAAAATACTTGTTAGGTCACAAAGCAAAGGAAATTCAGGAAGGTTCCTGAATTTCACAGGGTAGAATGAAAAGACACACTGATTTTTGGCTTGAATTTCATATCCTATGTAGCCTACAAACCTTGTGAGTTTTAACTTAAATCAATCACATTTGTACAGTGCTTCATTAATTTATCTACTTCCTTCCCTTTAAAAATTAAATAAATATATAAAAACAAGAAAAATCTATAATATTTCCACTTTCACCATAAAAATTAGGTTTATATAGCAGTTGCCCAAAATGCTGCAGTTCCTATTGCTGTAGAAGAGTCTAGTATTGTTCATAAAGATGAAGTTTTATAAACCAATTGCTTTGCAACTGCAATCAAGGTTGGAAAAGTACAGGAGGGTTTATCATAAAAATTCCCAAGGAACCTTGTAGTGCTGTATCTTACCATGAACATCTCTTAACCACATCCAGAATACTTTATATAATTTTGCGGTTTTAGCAATCCTCTTGCTGTGCCAATATATGTTTATATAGAAATAAAATATCTCCACTTCCTTAGCATAATCTGATCTGGTAAGGTTTATATACCAAAATATGCATTACTTTAATATTCCTCACAACATTTTTGATAGGCTATGGGGGATATTAATAGTTATTAACTATAAGTATTAACTGAATCTGAAGAAAGCTGGGAAAAACAGGGGATGAATCCAGTGTGAAATTCATAGGATGAACCAAAAAGTCAGCTATTCCAGTTTAATTCACAAATGCAGGGTACCTTCCCAGGCAAATACCTATACAGCCCCTTGGAAATCTGGAAGGAAGAAGATCAATTTCCCTGAACAGTGTCCTAATGTTCTTTAGTTAGGAAGGAAGGGTTTTTTTTTTTTCTTTTTTTTTTTTTGTTTTTTAATTAAGATGCAATCTAAAAATGCTTTGCTGCAGTGTAAACCCATTCCTTTGTGTCCTGATCTCTGTGACAAGGGATGGTAGCTGTTCTCCCCTTCCTTTTTGGCACACTTTCAAATATTTGAAAACTCTGATCTATTCCTCTCTCAATTTTTTCTTCAGGCTAAATGTATCTAATTCTCTAGACTTTTGGTTAGGTGGCTTGCATTCCAGCTCCTCGGTCACTTTGTCATGTACCTTCTCAACCTCTGTCTCTACTCCACATCTATCTTAAAATAAGAAGCCCCAAACTGCATGCAATACTCCAGGTGAGGCCTAACCTGCACCAAGGACAGAGCTACTATCATCTCCCAAGTCTTGCTATAGTACTGTACAGAATTTCATTTGCTGTTTTTATGCCTAGATCAGGTTGCTGATTCATGTTGAGCATGATCTAGCAAAAAAAATCAGATCTTCACTATGCCACTTCTTCCTGTATTTGTATATTGTTTTTATTTTCATAGGTGTAGCAACTTATATTTGTAGTTAATGAATTCCATTGTTGTCTAGTGCCCAGTACTCTGGTTTATGAAGATCCTTTTGAATGCTATGTCTGTTGCCCAAAATATTACAAGCTGTCCCTATTTTGTCTCATTTTAATACATGATAAGCAAATTCTGTATTCCTGTATCCAAATCCTTAATAAAAACATTAAACACTGGATCCAGAGCAGGCCCCTGTGAAACCACACTAGAAACTTCCTGCCATTCTGTCATTGATCCATTTGTAGTTACCCTTTGCTTTCAGTTATTCATCCAATTATGTATTCACTTTACTGTAATTCTATCTAGCCCACATTTCTCCAGTTGTCTTATGAAAATGTTATGTGAGACTAGTGAGCCTTACTAAAGTCTCAGTGTATTTAATCTGCCACATTCCCTTCATCCATCAAAATAGTTACCCTGTTAAAGAAGGAAATTTTGTCAGGTTTTGGCATGATTTATTCTTAACAAATCCACACTGGCTGCCAGGAATCACCCCTTCTGCTTCCAGGTGTTTACAAATTTATTGTTTTATTGATTCACTTCATGAATGCTTCTTGTAGCTTGGTATTACAAAGTACAGTCCATCCTTGCTTATGTGAAGCCCCAAGGAACACATCCACCCAAAGCTGTTTGGATAGCTGAATTTCTGAACTGTGATATCTTGTGATGAATGTTACATGCTGATACATGATGTAAAACCCATCCAAAATTTAACAGGATGGATATTACATACAGTCAAACTTAAGAGAACCATTTGTTATGTAATACCAAGTTGCTGTATCAAACCTAAGAATAGAGATACAGTATTCTATTAAGTATAGCTTAAAGAAGAACTCTATAGATTACAAAGTAATAGTAAGTGAGTAAAATAAAAGTGGGTCAAACAAAGTTGACATTTGGATAATCGCCATGAAATATAACTGAGATTCAGATAACTAAGGATGTACTGTATCTTTCTGCATATTCACTAGGCATGCCAGATGTATTCAATTACTAGTTATAATAGGGTAGGGGGAGCCATCGAGATTGACTGCATAGGAAATGTCTTCTTCATGCTTGCATTTGTGCCACAGGTATCTATAACTTGGCTGGAAGTGCTGATAATTTTATTAGATTGTATGTTTCAGAGAAGGAAAGAAGATGCAGAGTTCCCAGAATTCATATTATAGCTTAGCTATGAATCCATGTATTCTACAAAGAACACTGGGAGATTTAAACCACTTAAAAAGAAAGCGCTGTCAACTGTCGTGCTATGGGCACATAATCAGCTGGAAAACAATGGCACCAGGTACACTTATAAGACAATAGTACCAGTTAACACAGAGGAAGGAAGGAGGGGTATGCCCTATGCATAAACAGCTCCTTCAGGTATTGAAAGCAAAAAAATTCTTTGACAATCACGGTTGTTGTTCCGCTGGTTGACAAACAGACACTCTGAAAACCAAAAGATAAATACAGCTTGTTTCATTAGTTCAGACTTTTCCTCTTGTTCATGTCTTTCTTCATTATTTAAATCCTTTCCTTTCCTCTCCATTTTTTCCCCCTATCTCTTCCCTCCAACTCCACCCTACCCCTCTCTAATCTACTATTTCATTTGCTTTCCCACAACTGCTTTATCATTGTTAAAAATCATTTATATAGCACCATAAATTACAGGCATTTTACAAGCACAGAGTAAGATACATTCTTTGTCCCTAATCATTTATGGTATAGACACAGCCTAGACTGTTGCCTTTCCTGTTTTATATTATACTATACACTTGCATTTCCCAGCTAGATCAGTTAAATTGCCTATTTTATTCCTATGGTTTTGATAAACAAATTGTGATTAAAATTGTGCGTGTAGCGCAGAAATCTAACTGTTTGATGGTGCCTACCTAGATATAACGAGAAATCACTTGTACGAGGACAAAATGTTGTGCACATTTATTTATATCTACAAATTGTAGATGCAGAAAGGAGAACAGTTTTTAAAAAGGTAGGGCTGTATCTTTCTTTTTCTTCCTTTTCAGGTTGACACCACAGCATAACTTCTACAGCTGATCTCGTCAAGCTACTCAGGAATTTTGGGAGCTGGTTGCCATGGTGCCCCAAAAAATGTTTAGAGGAGCTCAGGCAGCCCAATAAGTCCTTTAAAATAGGCGTACGTTTTATGGAATTTTGCTCGTCATCTACAATTACAAGATAAAGACCTATTTACATCATATGTACTTTCCAACTTCTAGTGCAAAACTTAACTTCCTGCAGAGTTTTATTTATGTTGCTTATGGTGTAATAGCTATTTTAGTTCATTCTTCCCTCTCTTCATTTGCAGAATTGTTTTTACAAACTTAGGGAGCAGCAATCAACAGTGTATTGATGTTAGTGTTAATTTAACTATTTACCATTTCACATGATACCTGTCAAGTTATAAAAAGCTATACATCTGTTTACCAGTTAGTGTATGTAAGTGTCATTTAGTTTCCCACCGTGACCATTTCTTGACTTTTATGAGTTTAGATTTCCTGCGCTATCAAAATATAAGGGTGAAAGACAGTGGCTAATGCAGGCCAGCTGTTACAATGTGGAACTTAAGAAAAAAAAATATTTCCCATTTATGCTGTTTGCTTTGGAAATGTTTATTTGGGGGCTACACTTGCAATATTAAAAAACAGAACAAACAAACAAACGCAACCTTTTAGAAAGTCATCTACTGTTTGAACTTTATGCTTTGTACATGCCATAACAAGATGATGACAGTCTTATGTGCAAAAAATCCTATATTTACTATTGAGTTTACAAATTAATTGGTTGTAGTAAATAACAAATATATATAATCTATTTGGTATTCTAAAATAGTTGCATTTTGTGGGGGGGAAAATAAAAAATACTCATTGATATCCTACTCTGAGAAAGGGAAAGAAGGTAGTATAACTTAATTAATTAAAAGACCATAAATTCATGTATTTAATTATGAAAAAGGATTTTGCAATTTCCTTGAAAGGACTCTGCATGTCATAGAGCAAACTGTTTCCTAATGAGAAAATAAATACCTTGCTTTGATTTTTATATTCCCAAACATTAGTGAGATTTCTTGGTCTATCTATACTTTTACAGAAAAGATGACTGCTTTTTAGGAGGTAAAAACAAAGAAATGGATAGTTTTATTTTAAAGACGACAAACCTATTGCATATCCCATATTGATTCTCACCAAATCTGGGGCTTGGGTTTCATGTTGTTGTTTATTGTAGTGCCACTTCATCTACCCAGGATGTGGAGATGGTAAAACTGGAAACTAATTACACAGACACAAATTGATTAATGTAGACAAAACTAAAGCTGACATAAAATGCCTATAATGTTCATGAATCAGTGAACAGCAGTCAGTTTAGAAGTCTGCTAAAACCCAGTATAATAAATTCTTCTAAAGGGCTCCTCTGGAAAATCTTTTGCTGTGTCAGTTTGCACCACTTCCAAACAAATATTTTCTTCATCTTTCAAGGCTGAATGGTCTTCTACCACAACCATAGGCCAGGGATAATGGGTCTTAGCCCCTGGCCAAAACTTTTCACAGTGGCTGGCAACAGCAGCAGCACCGTAGCACCGCCATCCCACAGTGCCCAGCACTGCTCAGCATGAAGCCGCTCCTCCAGTGCTGCGTACAGCACCAGTGTGTGCTGGCTCTGCAACGGCCCTGTGGGAAAGAGGGGCGGGGGTCAGGCGGGACTCATCCCCCACAAAATAATATTTCCCCCACTGATTATGATACAACTAGCCCAAATGCAGCAGGGGCAGAATGGCAGACAAGGTTCCTTGCGTGAATTTGATATCTTTTATTAGACCAACCCAAATGGTTGGAGAATAGGAACTTTGTGAAAACCCACAGAAGAGGGCAGTAAATGACCAGAAGCAAGTGTCTATGAGCATGCTCTGAGTAAGCTCTGAGAGTGAGAGTCATGCAAGATATTGCATCGAGTAATTCTGTAGCAAGGCAATTTAGAAATCATACTAATTTAGAAGTTGTGGTTGTCTTGTTAGCTTCCTTGTTTTCTCTTCAGGAGAAGCATGGTAGGGTGATGACCAGTGACTATATAACACACAAAAACTAAAACATCGCAAAGTGGCATGCATAATAGTAAAAGAAACATGATGTTCCTCTTGCAAATAAATTAACTCAGAACAACCATGCATAAAAGCTTGTGCATGAGCAAAATAACTGGCTTGAAACAGGACTGAGATTGGGGTCTGAAAACCATGTCTTCCTGCCTCGGGTGTCTTAAACATTAGACTTAAGTAGTCAAGCTGGTTTTCTCTCTTGCTCTGCAGTCCAATGAATCTTCAGTTCTTTTCTTCTCAGTGGAAAAGCTTCAAGAGGAAAGGTATAGCTTTCCCCCTCTCTAACCTGGGACACTCCCCATGCAAGTGGAAAACAGGGCTTGAATTTTCTCAGGGACATGAGAGAACCAAAGTAGACTCTCTCCCATTCTGCATGTTTTTCTCTAATTACTAGGCTTTGTACAAAGGGAGGTAAGTAAACGGGTCACTTAGCTGCTAGGTTTTCCAGGAGAATTCACTCCCTGAGGAGCTCCTTAGCCAGTTTTCCATAGGAAATTTCAGTTTTTAAACAAACAAACAAATAAAACAAAATCCTTCTATCCGCTCCAGGAATGCTAGGGGTGGAGCCCCTTTCTACACTAGCCCCAGCACAGCATCTTGGCCCCTCCTTGCAGCAAGCTGTCCTCTTCATCGTTTGCTTCCTCTTCTGGGAGAAAGCTCCAAGTGGGACACTCCTTCAATACCCAGATGTTCCACAACTGGGCTTTTCTAACAGGGATGACTATTTCTCCTTTAAAGGACAGACTGCCCTGTTAGAAGATAATACTACTACATATTACAGAAATGTTTTAAAGAAGAGTGATGGGTGCTGATGAATTTTGTGAAGTGCTCAGTCTGGTTGCTGTGTATTTAAGCATGCTCTAGGAATGGGTATATGATTGAGACCCTTAGGGTACTTGAGAAATGTCTAGTTTCTGGATTCTGATTGGGCATATATGCAAGAGAAGTGTCATTGCTCAGCTTTGTCCAAACTGAGGTACATCAGGAAATGTGTAGAAATGCAGCTTTCAGGAGTCTGGGGAATATAAAGATCAAAAGTTAAAGCAGAAGACAAGGTGCAGGTGTACTTTATAGACTAATTGCTAAATCAAAAAGGTAACTATGGTGGGTGCAATAAGAGCATGTGTTACTTCTGGTAGGTCATGTTCATTAGTTAATGCAGTTATTAAACAAAGAAGTACCAGAGGGTTATAAAGTAGAAACAAAACAAGAAAACCAAACAAATATTGCCCTTTGTTTGTCAGGTGAATACACAGTGAGCAGGGCTTCATTTTATGACACCATTAGAAACTAAAGTGTGCACTGGTGAAATCCTGATCCCATTCATTTCAGTGGGAAGTTTTCCATTGACTTTAGTACTGACAGGATTTTGCCCCGGGTATTCTGCCTGTAGCCCATGATTCATTCCATAAGCTGTTTTTTCATGGTTACAAATTCAATTTGTCCAGTTAAAAGCTCCCTGTTTAACATATAGGGAAAAATATAAAGTAGCCTATCTACTTCCCACTTGGCTTTTCTACGTGCTTTTTGTCTGGTAATAGA
The DNA here is from genome assembly GCF_000455745.1 of Alligator sinensis. NCBI lineage: Eukaryota > Metazoa > Chordata > Crocodylia > Alligatoridae > Alligator > Alligator sinensis. The sequence continues at coordinate 683,525 of NW_005841839.1, read as the reverse complement.
ATTTGCTAGCTGAAAGAAAACTAACGGCAGTAATCTCACACTGCTAAAATGTCATAGTTTTTATGAAATGTATATTACAAACGTTCCCGCAATGTTTACATAAATAACCCATTGTGTCAACGTATATTTTAATGCTTTAATATTGTTTGTGTTTAGTAATTTGCAAAGGATCTTCTAGTTATTACTATAATACTAAAAATGATAGAAGCTGTGATGCATTAGGCTACTATGCCACAATTTACTCCATGGTGGTGGTTCCCTTTAACTAGAGAATCTGTGAACTAGAGAGTCTGTTTAAGAGTAAGGAAACGGGAACTGTGCCTTCAAATTTAGCTGCTGGGAGGCTGGAAGAGGCAGGCTCCCCAGACTGCTTCCCCTGTGGCAGAGGGGAGCAATCTGATGCAGGCAGAAGCTACCTTCTGGAGCCAGGGGTGGTGGTGCTGAGAACTGGTTGCTATGAGTAGGTGGGCTGTGGTAGGGAAA
>NW_005841839.1:678848-682995 GCF_000455745.1 Alligator sinensis | reverse complement strand
GGGAAAGCTACAGCAGTTTTCAGGTGGAAGCCTGGAGAGAGCTGGGGAAAAGCTCCCTGGCTGGAAGTGATTATAGGGGTGGCTGACTTAGCAGAATGGATTGCAGGAATGGGAGGTGGCAGGATTTCTAGGAGTATGTTGTGAGGGAGAGGCATTATCAAAATAATGAGGTTCGGCTCTAACCCCAGCTTTATTTAAGCTGTGTTGTTGGTCCTACTCATTGAGCTAAATTGAGGGAGTGCAGCCAGCTGGACTACTGGTTGGGACCTGAGAGCCCATGGAAGCATAGGGGACAGAACAAGGGGGACCAAGAATGTTAATTATGTATAGGGAGAGAGAGGCACCTAAAGTTGCTTCTCTCCTATAGAACTGAGGGCCTGCCACCTAATTTAAATATCATCAATTTATGGCAAGCAAGAGGTGGGTAGACACATTGGGATGTAGAGAGAGGCAACAAGCTGCTTCCCGGCATCTGGGGATGATTACATACCCTTTATGGAGCCCTCTTGAAGTTAATGAAACTCCACAGACAGCTGCTTGCAGCACACACTTGACTGCATAATTGTGATTGTTAGGTCATTCACATGTCTATAGTGTGTATACTTGTCCTTTGAAGAAGAGAACAATAGATGTTGCTCTACTCTTTAAGAGTAGATGCTCTGTTTCTGCCCATGTCATACAGCCATTCAAAAGGGAAAGTGCCAATGGGTTGTGGGGTAATCACAAGCTGCACTTAGAGATATCACATGCTGCTTCACTGTTCAGGGAGAAATGTGATATTTGATTATTTGAGTGGTGTTTAATTTGTAGCCATGTAAAAGGAATAACAACCGTTTCTTGAAAAGCAGCTGAACAATTATGGCTTTCTGATCAGGGTGGTGAGAAAAATCATTCAATTTTACCCATCTTCATGGAAGAAGAAGTTTCCTTAAGGGAAATAGCATTACTAAAAGATAAACAAATTATCTATGAAGTTAAAGGATGAACTGAACTGCATAATTTTATTCTCCTGACCAAGGATATCATTTTTCTTTTTTGGCATGTAAGGGTGCCTGTAGACATGCAGGGATGCTCCTCCAACATGTTGTATTTACAGCGCGTTGGAACAGACTCAATTATGTGACATTAAGTGAGTCTGCTGGAGCATGCTAATTAGCATGCTCCAGCAGCCTCTGCGTCTTGTGTATTCAGCATCCCCATACTTCAAAATGACGGTGGGGGTGCTAAAGCTCATTGAACCAGCTTCAATTAAAATATCCCTGCCATTTTGAAGCTCTGGACACTGAATACACAAGATGTTGTGGGCGCTTTAATTAGAATGACTCTCAGAGCTGCTCTAATGAAAGCATTTCCCCACCCCCTCTGGGCACATATAAAGATACCCTAAATGTGCATTTGCTTTGGTAAATGGTAAGTTTGGTCCTAGTTGCAGGAAACAAGGAGGCTGCTAGAGAGAATCAGAAACTACTGGCAGTTCAAATAGCCAATGTCTATCGGATGCATCAGACACTAAGTTACAATTTTAGCAAGGGCTGCATCATTCTCAGAATGGACGGGTCCAAGGTAGTTGCATTCCATATTTTTGGAATAGAAAACTTGATGGCTTAGAAGAATGGATAAATGGAAAGAGAGGATGCCAGAAAATCCAGTGTGTATCACAGTTTTAGGTGAAGGCTGAGGATAATTTTCCATGTATGGAATCTAATTATTTGGAGTAGGGTCTTTTGTCTTAAATTCAAAGTTGTCTTGGATTTGAATAAATTCAGTAGTACATACCAAAAACATTCCAGTTTCTTTGTTATCCCACCTTTTGTAACAAGCTGTGTGCTCCTGAAACTCTTGAAGTCGGGGGGGGGGGGGGGGGGGGGGGTGGGAGATTTGTTGTTAGGTGCTTTTTGTCTTATTTTTTTTTACTGAGAAACCAGAAAGAATATTGGAAATATTAGCAAGTCTTTCAATTTGACCTTTCTTTTTCGTCAGTCCTTATTCTCACTGCACATGCTGGACCGGTGAACGGCAGTGCATATCTTTTGAATGGGTCATAAAATTCTATCATAACTCTACTGAATTTAGTCATACATATGTATACATATATGTATATGTATAGATGTATATAGTGGACTTACATATGAGAAGAAAATCCTGATAGGATCTTTACAATTACCTCACTCCTTCTCTGTCTTATTACAGAAACTGTTCTAGTAAAGGTGGAGGATTTCAGGAAAAAATGTAGTTAGACATTAGTTGAGAAGGAAGAAAGGAATCATACAATGAGTTCCATAGAAGAGACCAGGAGGAAAAAGAATCAGAAGAGCAAAGGAAAGGGCAGTTTCACAAAGGTGTGGAAGGAGCCCTGTAAGACAGAGGATGTAGGGAGGGAGAAAGCACCCAGATTGCTCCTGGAATTGTGAAGAGGCAGTATCATAAGCCCCTTCCTTTTTGGGGCACACTCTCCTTCCTTATTGTTTCCCAAACAGTCCCTCATAGTTGGGGCTCTGAGTGAAACGCCAAAGGAAGATTTGAGATTTCTGAGCAATGTATTTTCAGTTTTCCATTATGTCCTCTCTAAAATTTGTCATTTAATGTGTCATTAGTAGTACCCTGTAATATATTGGTCTTTCTTTAACATAATATATTTTCATAATATATTTACATTTCCGATATATTTTTCTCAACTCACGATCATTGTCTTTTTTAGCTGGGTATTGTATAAACATCACAGTAGACAATTCTTTTTACTATGTTTAAAAGATGTATTCGTGTATTCCCCTACTCTCCCCAATTTTGCTGTTTACAAATGTTGCTGGGGGTATGGTTTTAAACATTCTGCCCATTAATTAAATTAAATGTAATTACATTAAACAACAAAACCAAACTGTCTATATGTCCAATACTTTTATACTTTGACAACTTATGATCTTCACTGTTCCAGGACCAGGCATATTGTGAACGTATCTGTTATAAAATTCACTGCCAAAACTAAAGTTCCTTGTAACACTTCCAAAATCATGAGCTTAACATCTTTCAGTCCCATCCAATTGTATTGTGCTGAGTAAAAGAAAAAAAAAAAGCACTGAAGCACTGACAGATTTAAACTATTGAGCTGGGTTTTTTTTTCAGACCAGCTTAATATTGTTGTGTTTCAACACAAGCCAACATTGGGGGTGGACAATGATACTAGTTCAAGGGTACATACAGACATTTAGGGAGGTTATGGGGGAGGTTAGATTGCATTAAAAATGGCCACCTGACCTAATTTAGTTCACCCAGGTGCAGACTTTTACCTGCTGAAATCTACAAATGTGCTAACAACTAATTACTTTGAAAGCTTTACGAAGTTATACTGCTCTGTTGGAAAGAGGAAGCGGTATCGCAAGATTTCAAAGATGCTCAGTTTGTACAATTATACAAAAACAAAGAGGATGGAAGCAACTGTGACAATGAATCTCCCTGTTGAACATTGTTGGACAAATTGTCATGCACATCATGCTTCCTAGGCTACAGTCTAGGTGAAAGAACCTATCTATCTTTTTGGTCAAGGAACTGCACTGCAAGAAAAGTGAAGAGAAGTGTAGACAAAAACTAATACCATTGTACATACCCTTCATCAATCTGATGAAGGTCTTCAATACAGTCAACATACAGGGCTTTTTTACTATTCTAAAGAAACAGAGTTGTACCCCCAAACTGCTGAACATCATTTGCTCATTACATCAAGGTATGAAGGCAACTGTAGTGTATGAAACAGAAAATCAAACATCTTTGACATTAACAGCAGGGTGAAACAGGGATATGTCTTAGCCCCCGTGCTTTTCAGCATGTACTTTTTATTCCTGCTTTTTTCATGCATTCAAGGACAGCAATGATGGCATTTATCTTTGAACAAGAGTAGATGGAGACTTGTACAATATTGCAAAGTTTAGAGCAAAAACCAAGGTAAAAGAACTGGATGCCCATAGTGAATCTTCCCAGCAAAATCTCTTGGGCTGATTTTCTAATTCATGCAAGATCTTTGGGATGGCAATTAGTCTCAAGAAGACTGTGATCATGTACTAAGGGGTGAAAGAACTAATACCTGACATCACTCTGAAAGATAAATCTCTTTGTGTTGTTGACAGTTTTTTGCTACTTGGATTCTATCATCAGC
>NW_005841839.1:675280-678817 GCF_000455745.1 Alligator sinensis | reverse complement strand
CAGGAATTTTGACCTTCAGACTGAACTAATAAAATCAGAAGAGCAGCTAAGAATTTTGGGCTATTACAGAAATGTCCATTGAATAACAGCATAATATCAGCTATGGTGAAAATATGAATTTATGAGACCTGTGTGCTGTCACCCCTGCTTTAAGGTTCAGAAACATGGACTACATGTGCTAAGCATATCAAGAGGCTGACGAACTTCCACTTGAGATGTCTGCATAAGATCCTGAAAATAGATTGGGAAGACAAAATACCAAACACACAGATACTGGAGCACACTGGACTGACATACTTAAAAACCACTATCAAGAAAAGAGGTTGCGACGGATTGGCCGTTTCAAAAGAATGGGAGGAGATGGTATTCTGAAGAATATTTTGTATAACGAGATTTGGCATGGGTCTATAAAGTGGTTAGTACCACAATGTGTGCAAAAATTATATGAAGTTGTTCAAAATCAATGTAGAAAAATGGGAAGAGCACACACAATCCCATCCAATCTGGAGGGAACATCTGGCACTGGGTGCAGCTCAACATGAAGTGGCTTTGATCCAGAGGATGGAAGCCAAGCAAGAAGAAAGTAGCATGCTGTAAATTTGGACTCCAATTTAGACAATATATATAATATTTTATTTAAAAAGATTACATAATTCCCATGGAAGGAGTATAAATTGCATAAACTGTGCTTTACTTCCATGGACAGATTGCAGAGTCTGATGGAAAGTTCAGGACAGTCCTCAGCCTCACCACAGATTTGTAGAAGCTGTTATGAGAGGCCAGCAGCAAATATCTCAGACTGAGTCAAGTGAATCAGTGCTTCCTTGTCTATTTTACTATGGCTTTAATTGACTACTGAGTGAGAGGAATCCCTATAGTGTGAGAGTCCATACCCTTCACAGAATCCCAACAGTTGTCTGATAGTTTTCTGGGTTGTTGCCACTGTGTTTAAAAGGGCAAAGAGAAAGATGAGATGGTCATGTCTGGGTCTGTTTTCAGTCAGGTGGATAGTTGCAAATAACACCTTAGGCCAGTGGGGTAAGTTATACATGGTGGGCTTGCTGAAAGGTGAGCTTGGTTCTGATTTACTGCACTATTATAAGTGATAAATCTGGTCTATTTGTTATCATTCAGTACATAAAGACTTCAGGATTTAAGGAGTCTTCAGTGAATAACAATGCAATTTATAAACTCATAAAGTAAAAAAATTACAGGGAAGCAGTACTCTAAGATATTGGTATTAGCAAGCTTTTATCATATTAGTGATGATTCACAAATGTAATTTACTCTTATGTGAAACAAAGTCATATATTAGGAATTTGATGTTGGATTTGTAAGAAGGAAAAAAAAAATCCTGGTATTAACTTGTATTATTTCATCTTACAGTGCTAGTAATTTACAATATTAGACCAGTTCCTCATCTGCTGTCAATAAGCCTGACTTTCTTGCTGTCAGTAGCACTACCTGATTTTATTCCAGTTGAGGATCAGACCACCTGGCTTTGACATTTAGTAAAAAAAATTGTTCGAAGTGTCTTTGAAGGGGCTATCTTCTAAGGATGATCTTATCTCTGCATTCTGTCACATGAAATTGGACACAATAATTCATTTCATATTGCCCTATCCTATGGGGGTATACTAAAATGTATTCATGTGAAGATGGCAAGAGCCCATTCTAGGTTTTGGGAAATATTTTTTTTATAAAAGAATCAAACCATTCTCTGTGCTTTACTGAACAAGAAATTGTGCAAGGCACTGGACAGTAGTGGGTGATACTTAGAGCTGAGAAAATATTTGGCAGGGAATAATTTATTTGATGAATTTTGTTTCTTTCCCTGCTTGAGATAGCAAGCAGGCAGTAATTACTTGGAATTAACTAATTTATTTATTCAGGTTTACTCAACAAGTGTGTTGGTGGATTTTTATTTTTAATCAATGGATTGATTGAAAACCATTTGCTGGAAGTATCAAATGTTCAATATCCAGTCTACTTTGCTCAGTTTTGGATGGTCACTCAGTGACATGCTTTATTTCTCTTTATCACTTGGATGAATATAAGTCCTGAAATCCAAGGAAAGATTTGAAGAAAGCACTTGGAACTTTGAACCTCCTAGGGGAAAAGAAAACAGAAGACGAATTAGAGAATCTTTTTTATGTTTTAGGAAAATTAATGAAAAAAAGTTTTCTTCCCTGTTATATCTGAAGCATGTATTTGGCACTTTCTTTAGCTTCCATGTCCTTCTGCCTGGTCCATGGTGAAATATTTGGGGACAGTCTCTCCATATTATATTGTATATTCTATATACAATCTCTTCATATTATAGTAAACTACTCCCTACCAAAAGAGCTGGAAACAGAATCGCATTCTCATAGCTCCAGTTTTATAGATGACATTCTCTAGACTCTCTGATTTGAGTCCTGGTCTATTTTTCCAGCAGTGGCTGGCTACAAGAACGTGGCTACAAGAACGTGACATATACCTATGTACATAGTGGCTGATTTTGTTTCTGCTGCGGTTGAGGGTAAAAACAACCAAACCACGTCACTGACATTGTGGGCAAAAGATTGGGCCTTAATCCATACCCAAATGGTAGGCAATAACTTGGCTTAATCACAGTTGTTCTCCTTGTACACAAAGCTGACACAAAAGTGATTAGGAGACAATAACATGTGGCTTTTGCTATATGTTACATATATTACATATATTACACAATTAACTGGTTAGTCATTCAGCAAACTTAGACTGGCCACACGTGGAAAGTACTTATCACACTGTAACAGAGAGCTGTAGGGCTCTCTTTTCCTTTAAGGGAAAAGTAGCTTAGCACTGCAGGCCACGCAGGGCATAGCAGCTGGAGGTCACTATGACAACAAGATAATGAGGCCAATTAACAGGCAGCCCAGGCAGTCTGCTGACGGGAACGGGGCAGGACCCTGGGAGGATATAAGCCTGAGGCTCCGGCTAGCAAGCTAGTCCCTCCCTGGCAGCAGGGCTCCTGAAGTGAGGCTTAGGGTGCTCACTAGGATATAGCTCAGGGCTGGGAGGCTATCCTGGGTGAGGGTTCAGGGAACGTTTTCCTTCTTAAAGGGGCAGAGGGCTGCTTTCACTTTTGGTATTAATGTTATACCCTGGGGGCTAGTTGTTCATGTTAAAATTACATGGGTGGTTTAGGTTGGGACTATAGGTGCTGTATACAGAGGTCTCACTAGTGCCCAAGGAGCATGTAATCAGTTTGAGCCCTGCCAGGGGTAGACTCAAGGCCCAAATGAGTGTAGCCTGAAACAGGGCAGAATGAGAAGCCACAGAGCCACACAGGGGCCAGGGGCCTAGTGTCTAATGAGCACAGCCACATAGGGGCCAGGTGCCCAGCACCTGAGAGAGCTAGACCACAGCTAATGCCTCAAAGCCAGGTCCAATATAGTGGGGTTGGGCTAGAAGGCCTAGCTGAGAGGAAAGGGATTGATGGCCGAGGAGGCCAAAACCCCAACAAGAGAATAGCAACATAGTAACACCTGTGAGGCTTAGGGTGTGGTGTAG
>NW_005841839.1:673807-675249 GCF_000455745.1 Alligator sinensis | reverse complement strand
GTAGGGAAGGACTGGAACCATGCAATTAGCCCTTAAGGCTATAAGTGCCCTGCAGTGGCACTGCCAAAAGAGGCCCAGTGAGGGACCTGAGAATAGTGAGGCCTGGCTAGGGGCCTGGGAATAGTAGAAATCAGTAGGGTGCTATTGAACCCCAGTGGGGATCCAGTTGGATGGGTGCCCATGCAAAGGCCCGTGTGCAGCCTCCCTTTTAATCTTATTATTCTATCAAGGCATGGTGGGTGAGACAAAAGGGAAGGTACCCTAGGGGCAGACCAGGACATAGTTGAAGAGCTACCTTGAGGTATCATGACCACCCCTGGCATCCCAACATGCTACACACAATAAAAATGACTATCCATATACAAAAAGAGCCAACCAACTATAAGTTAGCGCTTGAAAAAGTATGACTGCCATATGTGGTTTTTATCCAGCTTTAATGTGCAGCAGGGCCCTTTAAGACAGGGGACAGAAGAACATTACAAAATGGAAAGGGTCAGATCCCCAAAATACATTCTGTCTTCTTCTGCCAGTCCCAGTACTGCCAACAAATATAGGTAAATATTCCTTTGATATAGGAAGAGTCTCTGGATACAAAAAGCCAGTGGATGTTTCTAGCATAGTGGGTGTTACCTAGATATTTTCCAGCATCCAAGAGAAGAAAAGGGCAAAATAAAGCCATCTTCCTCTCCCTCCATTTTACCATTTGGATCTGCCCCTGAAGTAATTTCATTGAGACCTGAGAATACTGTCCATTATTTAAAATCAAGGCAATAGCAAATGACTAGATTTATGATTTTTCCTCAGGCTTCACAGAAACAATGTCAGAACCTTCAAAATAAATCTGGCAAATGTCCAGTGAAACCAATTTTCCAGACAAAAGTTTCAAGGCTGCTAAAATAAGACTTCATAATGGAAGCTGTTTGCAACCTGAAAAATAGACAAGGAGGACATTATGTCTAAGGAACAATGTGCATAGTAAATTTGTAAACTAGTAACACTGTATATTAAAGTAAGTTTGTCATATTTTCAGGTTGAAATAAAATACCTTAAATCAAAGTTAATTTAAGAAAGGACATTAGAACTAAGGCTTGTGCTGTGTTCCTTTCACACACAATGGGATTTAGGTATTAGATTGACTTGTCTATATCTAAACATGGTTTAGTTGTGCAGATAGCTATCCTGAAGTTTGGATGTTTCTGAGTTTTTCCAGCTAGCTTGGCCTGGAAATCTGACTCTTTTTTTCCCCTGCTTATTTCCTATATATATTTATTTTTCAGTTGGTATTGAAGTAAAAGGATAGCAATATTTTTACAGTGTTTAACTATTAGTGTTGGATGAAATCAGGAGATGGGCTATATGTGGTAGTTAGATGAGTATTAGATTATTTCTGATACCCCATTTTTTCCCATCCCCCTTCCCTTCGTCTCCCCCCCCCCCCCCCC
>NW_005841839.1:672820-673776 GCF_000455745.1 Alligator sinensis | reverse complement strand
CAATTCCCCCCAGTTTAATTCCTGGGTGAAAGTTCCCCCTGTTTAATTTTCATGGTTGTAATTGCTGTAGGTTTTGGCTTTGTGTGATGCTTTCTTTTGTATTGGGTCCAGTTTATCACTACTAACTGCAGCGTACTGTAACTGTGAGATCATCTTCACTATTATCCTGGTATTATGTGATTGTGTTAATCTTGTTTAAAATCTTACAAGCAGATACCTTGAAACCCTTGTTGACATCCCTGGAAGTTACACCATTGATTTTAGTGGGCAGATTTGAGCCCCATGATTTATTAGACATTGTACAGTACCTAGTGAAATGACATCTCAATCCTGATAAGGATTTTTAAGCATTACTGTTATATTGGGAATGATAATCTGCAGCATGATGACATCTTTGAGAGACTTATGCAGTACCTAGGAAAGAAGGCTGGCCTCTGTACCTCTGTGCTTCCAATTTTGCAATTTGTAACATAAATATTATTTCATTTTTGCCGTTAATAAATGTGTCAAGATATGACAATGAATTATGCCCTTTTAATACTGTAATGGAGCTCTAACTTAGAAATCTGCACGTTCTTTTTTTTCCTTCACTTTTTTGCTGCCAGTAAGAATATGCTGATCAGATGTAAGTAGTTTTGATTAATATATATATTTAAAATAACTAAGTATTTTCAAATGTCGCTGTTAACATTCATGTTACTTTGATCTCAATAGTAATCAGGCTCCTTTATAATTAGCAGTAGAAATATATATTTTATTCTAGTTGTTAGCATGGGTAAAATTGTTAAGTGGCCTGTAGTGTGGATTGGAACAGAAATGTTGCTACCACACATAGGTTCTCTCAGCTGAAATGTCTAAGTAAAAGGGCCTGTAGTAAGTGTCCTTGATAGCACTAGGGGAAAGCAACAATTACTATCTTTGAAAGCCTAAGGGGTGCACTGCAGCAAGAGTTTGAA
>NW_005841839.1:637511-672789 GCF_000455745.1 Alligator sinensis | reverse complement strand
TCAGCAGGTGCGGGACTGGATTGGTCAGCACAACAGAAGTTGGCCCATGACCTTAACATCTTTCTTATTTCTCAGCATCACAGGAAGAACTAGAGAGTGCAGGCATTGTGCTTAGGAAACAGGATTTTTCTGAATGCTTATGCATTGACACATGAGGTAAAGGAAGGATGCATTCACTCCCATCTGCCTTTCACCCGCTCCTTCTTCACCTCAGCAAAAGCTAAGCACAATCTGGCCAATAGCATAGTTAATATTTTTTTTCCCCTGACTAGATGGCTTGGGGTAGCAGCAGTAGAAAATGTCATTTGACTTGTTTCAGGGAATAAGATGTGAAGAATTGATTGAGTAATCAATTTAATAATGAACAGAATTTCAAATACAGAAATAATTAGTTGACACAGCCTTGGGACACAGTTCACTAAAGTTTTATATGCTTTCTGTGTAGCCTGTCTGTTCAAAAATAGGATTTCTTTATGTAAAAATGATTTATAGGCAATTGCAATGCACATTCTTTTATCATATTAATAAAATCTTTTACCATCCTTTGAAACTTGTGAAACCACGATGCACTATCAATATGCACAGATCAGAAAGCAGAGCTAAATGCATAAACACTTTATCAGAAAATGTGCTTTCAGTTTAACCAACATAATCCAATTCTTTCTAATGTGCCATTTCAAAATGTATTATAATGTAATGTATATAATACACGATACACTAGACAAAATGAGGTGAAGAATGAGGCTTAAAGGTGAACAGATCGGGTATCTTTGGTTGTTGAATGCTGTTAGTTGAACTGGCAGATGAATCGGATGTTTTTCTTAGCTAGAAGGAGATGCAGGCCTGCTCCCATTGTAGTGAAATCTGCTGCAGATTTGTTTCCAGTGTTAATGAGAACAGGATCATGCCCTTAGGAAAGAAGTGGTCTTCCTCTATCAACACCCCATTATACATACTTTAGATTGGTGTAGATATGGGAGCGTTTTTCCTGGCATGGTCAGTGCTTTCATTGATTTAAATAAAATTGCAAGAGAAAATCTGAAATCAAAAGTAATGTGCTTTACAGAATACTTATCTGTTACACATAGAAGGCCAGATCCTCCGGTAGGTGTAAATCAGTATTGAGCCATCTTCTCTTGTTAGTGTCAATTTTGTCAGACCTAATTTTTTTGAAAGTTACACTGCTCATTTTTAGATGAGAAAATCATCACAAATATATAATTTCCATAAAACTGAGGGGCAGCTGAAATGTATTCTAACACTTTATAACAAAGGGAGATGGTATCACTGTAAATCAAACATCAGCATATCACGTTCAGGAAAGGAATATTTTTTTTTGGCCTTAAGGTTTTTTTTAAGCTGTCCTTCCCCCAAATTAGATCCAAGTTAGTTGAGAATGCAGTAGTGTTTTCCTGCCACTTCACTATAAAAATTGACATTGTGCTAATTAGTAAATGATGTTTCTATTTTTTTAGTAAAAACTGATTTTCTCATACAAATTGCAGCTAATCATCCATTAATATGTGTATATATAACATGATTTTAAGCTTATTATGCCAATATATTGTTTTATATTTTCTGAAATTAAGTTAATTTTGATGTGCTTGTGGTAAAGCAGTTACTTTTTACTGCTGTGAGGTAGGGGTCTTTAAGACTCTCCTGATTACTGTTTTTTTAACAGTATAGATTTTAGTTTGCTCTCCCAATCCTGCTTTGCTATTATATCTCTTGATGAGCCTTGTTATAGGCTGTTTCAGCAGGTGCCTATCCATTTGCCACCTGCCCTGGTGCAGTGAATGATTCTGCAATTTAGTTAATGCATTTTAATTATTTAGGTGACATTTTACCTTGTATGGTTAGGCAGAATATGTAAATTTCCTAGGGACGTTTGTTAAGGCAGGATTTTTTTGGTATCTAGACTAAGTGCACAGCCGCTGGTCAAAGATCATTGTCAAACCAAAAACAAAGCATTGGGGGAAAGTTCTGTTTATTCTCATGTTTATGCACACATTTGATTCTCTCTCCCTTTATTTATTCCTTGATTGATAGTTCAGTAAGTGTATATTATATTAGTTGATGTACTCGGTAGGCAGGCTGTATATATAGTTTGCTACCTCTGCACCAGCATACAAAACATTTAATGGTAAGAGTGGTTCCAGTTGACAAGGTCAAGAATTATTTCTTCCAAATAAATAATACAGTCTAGAGAGTGATCAGCACTATTTTCCATTGGAAATGTTTTTTCTAAGCAAAGATTCTGTTGATTAATTCAATTAATCAATTTCTACCTTATATGTAGCAATGTAAAATGATTAAAAACATGATAAATATCTAAACCGCAAAAACAGTTGCAAAATCATTCCTTTTTACAAACAGTATCAATTTCTAAAAATATAGGAAAATCAACATATTAGTGCTTTTTTCTATTTTAATATAGCACATAACCATAGCTCTTATTTAATTTTTAGTCATATAATATATAACTCTGTGTGTGTGTGTGGTTTTATTACCAAAATAAAGCAACCAAATATTGAATTAGCACAAATACTTTAACTCTCTTCTGATTTACTTTTCACATATCCCTGTTCCACACATTGGCAGTTATCTCCCAGCAGGACTAACAGCAGCAGCAATAACGCTATGAAGTCAGTAGATGGCTGTAGAAAAGTATGTTGAACACTCTTGTGTTAGAGTAATAAGATTGGGGAAGGCCTTGACCTGACTGGATGCTGCTTTTATCTGAAGTACATTTAAAGAGATAAAGGGGAAGCAGGGTGCAGTACATGCTCCTTTCTTTTCTATAGGAGCTTTGCTTTGAGTTTAAGCAATTCTCAAATGCAGGACTTGTGAACTGGGTCCCTTAGCAAGGAAAGGTAATAATGGCTTGAGTGCCACTGGAGTCACCTGCCTTACTCTGATTTTTTTTTTCCTCAAGACGTCTTAGAAATCTGCCTATAAATTCCTACAGAGGGGGCTTTTGTAAATCCCATATTAGCTATCAGGAAGTGGTATATCCCCGTTTGTTTATTTATTTATTTTTTTGCCTTCACCAATGTAGTTGGCTGCCTTTAGTGCACGGACCTGCTCATTAAACAGACACACCAAGAATTGTTACCTAAGCAGGCTTGACAGTAAAGAAAGGACAGGCAGAGTTAGGGAGAAAAAGGGAAGAAAAAAAGACAGCCTGAAGCAAGTCACTTCACACGCAGAAAGAGCCACTGAACGAATGCTATTCTCATAAACAAACAAAAAATATCTTGTATAAGAAAAGAAGAGAACTGTGAGGACTTGACAGAAAAAGGCAAGATTTTCTACCCACTGGTTTCAGTTTTCCTTCCAGACATACTTGGTGAAGTAAGGAGACTTCTGTTTGCTGACAGAGCCCTTGATTTCTCTTTCAACATGATGATGTATTTGTGGGTAGGTAGTGTCTCTCTCCATGTCAATCTTTTATTAATAAATTGACTTTGGAACTATAGATTTTAGCTTATAATAATAGCATATTTTGTGATATGTAAAGGTGTCTATGCTGCAGGATAGCCTAGCACAGCTAGTGTACAGTACATGTGCTTGCATTACCAATGGGAGTTTAAACAATCTGGTTCATTAACGTTAAGCTGCATTTTATTTTCAGGGTTTTCAGGATGTGTTGTAGTGTACTGCTTTCTTTTCCTTGCCTTAAAAAATGTTATAATTGTGTCTCTAAGATTCACTGTGCGTTTCAGTGATGAAACGAATGCTGCATCACTTGTGACTGTACAGAATTTGCTTTCTTTTTAAATAATGAAGCAATCCTAATATCCTTAAAACTTCTTTATTATGTTACTCAGTCTAGATGTGTATGTAATACTTTTCACAATATTTCTTAGCTTGTGAAGTATGTGGTAATTGATGCATTTGTTCAAGTCCTTTTTCATTCAGCATTGTTCTGATTCCTTGCAGCAAAATCTGTTCACCTGAGGAACTAAAAAAGGCAGAGCTGTAACATACATATTGTCAGTTAGTGAGCATATTAACTTGTTAGTTCATCTAGGTGTAGACCCAAATAAATTATTCACTAAAATTATTAGTGAAAAGAATGTATAGTTTATATATTTAGAGAAATATATATATATATATATATATATATATATTTGAATATTATATATATATATATATTTCTCTAATATTCAAAGAATTAGCATCTTCTAGGGAAATGCTTTAAATGAACCCATTTGACAACCTTTTTTTTTTTTTTTTAATTGAAAATGTATTGAAAAATAGATAGAAAGGGGCTCACTACTTATCTGGGCCGCCCATTCAAAGTAGACTTACATGCAGGTGACACTCTTCAGAGATTTTATTAGTAAATCACTGTCTGCTTAAATTGCTTGTGGTTTGTGCTGTAAGTTCCCTTTGACAGTTTCTTCTAATTTCTGTTGACTCTGAAGTATTATAAGAACTTCTGTGGGCTATGTAAAAGGCACTGTATGATGACTTTTAAGTTACTTATTTCAGTTCTTTGACTTGTTATCTTTTCAAGAGCTTCACCAATCAGTGAAGCTTATGATATGAGTTTCTTTTTTTCAGCATGCTGTAGTACAATAAGTTAGTTTAGTTTTCACAAGCGATACCTATTCATGTACTTCAGCAGCGAGAGATATCACAGACTACTGTCCATTTATTCTTTAACCCCTTACCATGATTCTTAGTTTTATTGTAGCTATATAACCATTAATCCAAATTTGTAATTTATTATACTTAATTATGTTAATATAAAATTTGAGCTGTGGCTATGACAACCTGGTTTTTGGTAATATTTTAAATAATTTTTGTCTTTGTGTTTAATACATTAGCATGTAGGTGATCGAAAATACACAATAAATATTTGAGGATGATGCACATAATTTTGAATGAGAGGGAAAAATTATGAGCATATGTTGTGCTATATTTTTGTTACTTTGATTCAAGCTGTTTAATAGGAAACACTATTTTAGTTAAGGCCTTACTCTTTTCTTTTCTTTTTTTTTTGGAGAGCATATGTATTCTTGTAAATGGGAAAACTTATATCCGTAAGTTTAATTACAGGTACCTATTCGGTCTTTTATTATCTTCAGTGTTGATAACTAGTGTAATTCATATTATTTATTAATTTTTCTAGCTATGCCTGTGTGTTATCACCCAAAGCACAAGAATAAGCAGTTTCTGGTGGTTTGCCCTCTTGGGTTCTAAAAGCTTACTGACCTGTTTTCTTAGTAATTAATCTTTGACCTTTAAAAGCCCACTCCTTCAATTTTTATTTTCTTCTTTTTGACTTATGTTTTACGGTACTTCATATTTTTATTATCAGCATTTATCAAACAAAAGGATGTTTATATCCTATTTTTGGTACTACTACACCTGGGTATTAAACACTATTTCCATTTTTAATTTGTCTTTACTAGTATACATGATTTAACTAAAACCTCCAAATCAGATTAGTTGGAGGCATGCTGAGCATGAAAAGGTTTTATTATACTTAAATACTACTGTTTCTTTAGGTTCTGGAAATATAGGAAGGATTAGTTCAGAAAAGATTTTATTTTTTCTTAATAGCAGCATTTTTTTGCCTCCAGCATATGTGTGTGTGTGTGTGTGTGTGTGTGACAGAAAGAAAGTGAAGGAGAGAGGGGCAATTAGTAAATGAGCTTTTGACACAAAATGTATACAGGTGTAATGTATACATATAAGGAAGTATAAAAGGCTTCCCACTGGCACTACTTCAGCATAAATTGCAACAATGTAATTAACTAAAAGCCAGTCAATATAATATTAATATAACTTTTGTGAGAAGTGAGCCTTTTTCATTTTTTGAATGTGTAATATATATTATTTTGCCTTTTCTGACCACTTAATTTGACAGTTCTGCTGTGTTCTACTGTGTTCTTTTACTCTGTGTGAAATATTAAACTGGGTATAAAATGAGAAAGGCAATTTGTATTTTCATATTCTGTACTGTTTTGCTAATTAGTATCCTGGAATCATTGTTTTCAGTTCTAGTATTGACAGTTTCTTTCTTGGTTTCTCGATAGCGAGCAAACTGTGCATCAGCCCCCTTAATGATATCTAACAATTTCCTTGTGGTGCAGTTTACATCTAGAGCTATTCAGTGTGCTGAATATAATGTTCCTATTTTTTGTCTTTTTTCCAAACAAAAATGTGTTTTGAAAGATTCCAAAAAGTGGAGAGAGACATTGGCCTGTCAACCCTGATGAATGAAACCCTTTTTCCACAGTACAAACAACCCAATGATACTTGTGCTCCCACCCTAAGGAGAAAGGAGCACCTCTGGTGAAGCGAATGAAATTCAGTTTCCATGCCTATTAAACCTTATACCCTTTGCTGAGACAGCTTTTGCAAGTGTGGCATTTATGATATGGACACGTGTGCTATAAGAACTTGACTGTATCTACCATCTAATTTCACACTGGCTATCAATTCTTAAGCATTTTTAATCACTAATGACTGGGACTGGATTAGAACAGGCACCTAAAGTCAAAACAACCTACATGCTTTTAACTAGACCTCTGAACCCAATACAATACAATATGTCCATTTATTCAGGTAGTAGACCATTACACTGATGATGAAAGGATTTCCTGACAAGCTATGATGTAAGTATCACAACGCTGTACAGTTAATGCTGGGTGGATATCTTTAAAGAGACCAAAAGAAAGACTTTCTCACCTTTCCCCAAAATAATTCATGTAAATTATTTTATGTAGAATGCTAAGAGGCTGTTGCCCACAGAAACATCATAAGTGTCTGACTTGTCAATTGGCAATTGAGACATCTAAATGTCAGTAAGTTTTGAGCTTTATGTCCAATAAGTGGGAGAGGAGGTTACCTCACATCTTACAACATTTTTTCAGTACATTGCGGGGAGTGATCATTCAATATCCATTTCCCATACTTGCCTCTACACTTCATGTCTCATAGGTAAGCATTGCTTTTCAATAATTATTCAATATCATGAAAATATTCTTTTACAAGAAAAATAGTCCTGTAAAAATAATGTATTTTTTTTTCTTTCAGGAATTTGAATTGTGTCATCACTATGTCTTAGTCATTTTATATATTTTGAGTTGGAAGATAGTGTTGAATAAAAATATAAAGTCATGTGATATCAAATATTATTGTAAAAATTTTCAGGATAAAATAATTTTAAAAAATACCAGTGACCAACATGTATTCCTCACACGTTTTCTGAGAATGTCATGCTAAAGCTCCATGAAATACATGGCAACTGGGTTTTTTCAGGGGAGGGTTTGTTCTGTTTTGTTTTTTAATCTTTGGTCACTACTTACTGAAACACATGCCAACATTTTCCCAATCTGTTACTCTCCTGAAAAATTGCATTGGCATTCATTTTTTTTTTACATAGAGCTGTTCATAAAGATATTTTGCATATATGTAGAGGAGATATTTACTTGGAACTATGGAGAAATATTTGATCAAATAAGGTAGATTTGAAAGCATGTCAGCAAATTAAATTTGTTCTTGCCCAAACTGCTAGTTGACAGACATAAAGGAAGAGACTGAAGTGTGTGTGTGTGTGTGTGTGTGTGTGTGTTGTTGTTGCTGTTGTTGTCCTTTGTGGGTGAAGACAACCACATCTAGCAAGGGGAAGGAAGAAGAGAGGAAAAAAATGGGAAAGAAACAGGCTGGGAGAAAAGAGAAAAGGAGAAAAAAAGGAAAAAGGAGAAAAGAGAGAGAGGAAAAAAAAGAAGAGGGGTGGAGGCTAGGTTGCATGGGTACATAGGTGATTTATAAGTCCAACCTTTGCCTCAAATAATCTGCTGCAGCAGGAGCAGGAAAGCAATGAGAACTGAGTATGAGAGGTTTTTGTTTGCTTGGCCACACATTTCTTCATTGCTTCTGCTGTACATTGCTGCTTGAAGGCCAGTGCTCCATTCTGGATTGATGACCTCCAAGATGGATGGTCATGAGCTATTTGTTCACATGACCCCAGGTCAACACTGAAACTCTTTAGGGACATCTTTAGGGTGTCCTTTTACCACTTCTCTGGTGCTCCGCAAGAACATACCCCATTTAACAGTTCACCATAGAAGATTTTATTCAGTATGCGAGTGTTGGGCATTTTTTAAAGGTGGCCAGCGCATCTTAGCAGTGCCAGTTTCAGTAGAGTGTGAATACTGGGGAAAGCTGATCTTCCAAGCACCATGGCCTCTGGAATCTTGTCCTGCCACTTGATCTTTAGTATCTTTTGCAGGCAGCACAGGTGGAAGTGGTTTAGTTTCTTGACATGATGCTGGTAGATGGTCCAGCTTCCACAGGTGTAGAGCAGGGGGTGGGAGAATTATGGCTTTGTATACCTTCAGTTTCATCAACATTCCAATTCCTCTGTGGTCCCAGACTGACTTATGGAATCAGCCAAAGGCCACGCTAGCTTTTGCTAGTCTCATGTTGACTTGGTCATCAATGTGGACAGCACAGAAGAGCGTGTTACCTAGATAGACAAACTTGCTGACCATCGACAGTTGTTGGCCTTTACTGGAGATGTGTGGTTCCTGGGGAGCTGTGCCAGGCACAGGTTGAAACATCAAATGGTCTTCTTCATGTTAATAGTGAGTCCAAAGTTGTTGCAAGCTGATGAGGATAGGTCCATGGACTGTTGCATGTTAGCCTGTGAGCCTGCACATAATGCACAGTTGTCAGAGAAGAGGAAGTCACAAAGAGTGGCTGTCTGGACTTTGGAGATCATTCAGAGCCTGCACAGGTAGAAGATGACTCCATCAAAACAGTACCTGATCTCCATACCAAGGTCATCGTCTTGGAAGGCATCCAACATCATGTCAGAGAATACCATGCTGAAGAGGGTAGGTGTGAGCATGCAGCCCTACTTGATGCTATTTGTGACCAGAAAGGGGTCAGAAAATAAGCCATTTGCAAGGACGCATGCCATCTTGCTATCATGGAACTGTTGAACCATATTGATGACATTTCCACAGCATCCGTACTTCTTCATGAGTTCCCAGAGGCCTTCGTGGTTCACCCTGTCAGAGGTTGATGAACATGAGGAGAAGGTTGACATTCTGTTCCTGGCACTTCTCCTGAAGCTGTGAGGTTGCAAACACCATGTCAGTGGTTCCATGTCTTTGGCTGTCAGACAGTAGGTCATTTAGATGGTTGGTCAGCCAGTTCAGGAGGACTTTTGCAAGTATCTGCTGGCAGTTGAGAGAAGGGTGATGTCTCTGTGGCTGTCAAAGAGTTTGCAATTTCCCTTCCTCTTGTACAGGTGGATGGTGGAAACATCCTTGAATTCTTGAAGGACTACCTCCTGCACCCACATACAGCAGAAGGTCTCGGTTAGTTTCTCCATGAGGTCTTGACCACCTGATTTGTAGTCGTCTGCTGGAATCACATTGGCTTCAGGAGCTTTGCCACTAGACATTTGTCATATATGGCCTTTTGGATTTCCACAATTGTAGATGGAGCTTCAAGTGAGGTGTTGATGCTGATTTAAGGCACCTTGCATATGGCATCCATGTTGATGGAGGAAGTCTGATTGAGGACAGTGCTGAAGTGTTCAGCCTATCTCTGAAGGATCTGGATCAGTTAGCAGTGTGGTCCCATCCGCAGACAGCAAAGGGGAGGATCCAAGGACCTGCAGACCACAGACAGCTTTTAGGGCGTCAAAGAACTTATATATATATATGTAATAGCTCATGGATTGAAGTCATAGGCCAGATATTCCAGTACACTTCAATTTGTATGTTTAAAATTAATTATATTATATTATATTTTTGTGACAAAGGTTTGGACCATAAAGCATTCAAAAGCAGGACTGAAGATTACAGGTCAAAAATATTTCTTCAAATGTATTTTCTATAAAACTGGCCACGACAGGACTCAGTTTATAACTTTCAACATTACACTTAACAATATTCTCACATCTAAGAATGTGCAAATTGGTGTTTGTGTGATTTAGAAAAAGGCCACTTGTGTGATTGTAATAAAGAACTTTGTGGGCAAAGAAAACTTTAAAATGGAACACATTTGAGTGGGAAAATGTTAAATACCATCACAAATTCCTTTATCCTTTTTGCATTTTTTTCCACCACAGAAGAGTTCTTTACAATTTTTTTGACACCATCTATAATATTGTTTAGATTACTAAACTGTCTACCATTCTAAAATTGAAAACATTTATATCTCTAGATAGACATAAGACTACACACTGGGAATTATCCTTGATCTCATTTTAACTAATTGTCACCCTGCTTTCATTCAGTCTCTCTCAACTGGTCCTTTCATGTCAGGCAATGAAATTGCTGCATTATAAATAGAAATACTATTATTCGGGTTTATTGAGTCAAATGTCCTTGAAAATGCTTGAAATTCATATCAGTGCTCTATATTATTAAATCGCTTTGTATTTTTCTGTGTTAATGACAAAAGGTACATATTTATTCAACATCAGCGGTCATGCAGTTAGCCATGGAGTATGAAGCTGTATGTTTTATTCAAAATCCCTATGGAAACTAATGGGAGGATCATTTGGACTTGGAAAGTACCTGCAGTTATTCAGCTAATATGTTTGATGTCTCTTAACTGAAAGGATTATAGAGTAATCAAAATATTTAGGTAACAAAAACTATACTGAAGTGTTCCACTTGTGCACTTTTCCACACATCCATTCATTCTTACAATTTCTTTTATATCATAGGTTATCGATCCATAGCTTTTTAAGTAGCAGATAGCCCACTTTGTCTATTAACTTGACATGTACTTGAGAAGTTTATGTATAGGCAGGTGTAGTACAATGTGATTTGAAGAGTGCATAAGTTGTGAAATCTTTACTAAGGAAATTTTTTCCAAATTATGAAATGAAAAGAGTGACATCCCCCATGAGCACCTCTAGCTGTCCACTGCAGTTTTATGATTACCAGGGTTTTGTTTGTCTGGGTTTCTTTTTTTAACTAGATTTCCCATTCCCTTGCTATTCTATTTTCCTTCAGATAATAAGAATAAAAAAAGCCTAGCTTAGTTGCTCTTATAGATCTGTCCTTTGGCACTTATATACTGTAGAAACAACAAATGTTCTTTGCATGCACACTTTCCTAATTCATATGAAAAAATACATCCTGTATATATGATACCTATATATATGTCAGTGCACAAAGACTGAGAAGACTGTTGAGCGAGTGAAATATTTTTTGCCTTGAAATATGTGAATTGATGCTGGGTCATATGGAGATATTAAATACGATGTTTCCAAATAAGAACATTCCAAAATATTACACACTTCTAGAAATGTCTCCTACTAAAACCATATAAAATTTTGTCATCAAATAGTTTAAATTTTCTAAATATTTTTCCAGAATAAGTTTGATATACCCTCTCTCTCTTTATGGATCTAATCTCTTCCCTGAATGTTCACCTGAAATATCTTTTAGTAATAAATAAGAGCACAACTTTAAAAATTCTGTCTACTAGACCCAAAAGATTTATCTTTCAGAGTTGTCAAACAATGCTCTATTGCTACAAGAAATTATCTTATGGCTGTTCATATATATACATATTTATATGTGTGTGTGTGTGTGTGTGTGTATATATATATATATACACACATATATATAAAAGTTTCTTCCTTTATGTCTGTCAACTACCAGTTTGGATAAGAGCAAATTTAATTTGCTGACAGACTTTCAAATCTACCTTATTTGATCAAATATTTCTCCAAAGCTCCAAGTAAAAAAATCGTCGAAATATTTGAAATGTATATTGGAATATCTGGCCCATGACATATTAAAATATATATTCCATTTTAGTTAACTCTCCCAAATGAGAGAGAGTCACTTAGTTTCATGTAAAAAACTACTGAATTGATGTTTCTGGTCTGTTCTTTGTACCTGACCATTTGAATTACCAAAGTTATTTCATATTTTTCCTTAGAAAGCAAGGTTGTTCTCGCTTCCAACTCTTCTTGTATGGGTGGGAGTTAAGTTACTTTGTTGACATTAGTTTTTTCTTCCAGCTTTCAGGATTTTTATGTTCATAGAAAGAAAGATATTGGTTGTGACTGCATAGGATGGGGATGAGATGGCTGGACAGTAGATGTGCATTGTCATCTCTATTTGAGAAAGCACAAAACCTTATTTTTTGGTCCCATGGTGTTTACTTTTTCATGGGAATCCCATTTAGGGGCTATATCCAGTGTAGTCACATTTTTAAAAGATATTTCTAGCTATCCACCTGGAACCTAAAGTTATCAGTTTTGGTACAGGGTTTACATAGGAGGTGATTTGGACTTTCTTTGATCCCAAAGGAGTTAAAGGACTTGAAGGCTTCTGCAGTTATACTGAGGGTAAGGGGTTTACAAATCCTTTCCCATGACATTGAGTTATTAAGAGCTCCTTAAAGGGATCACTGTAGGGATTTCCTGCATTGATACCTTTTTCCTTGAAATGCTGAGCTTTCCTTTTCCCCCTCCATAAATACAATGGAAACAGTCACTAAACAGACTCTCATGAGGATTTATCACTTGTGCATATATCTGCTATCAGACTTGACTTGCCCTGAAGAGCCAAGAGATTGGCATTGTCTGATTGTCTCACTGTTTACCCAATAAAAAAAATTTTTAGTCACAGAAGGTGCATGATTCTCTTCACATCTTTAGTAGTTCATGCATTTCTTTTTTTCCATGTTGATTTTCTGCCTCTACACTCTTCCTCAGGGTACATGCAGCTGTTACACTTAGAACAATTTACCTGAGTTTAGGTCAGCCTAAGTGCTGAACTTTACATATGTTTGGGGAGTTTGGATTGAGCAAAAATGGCCACTCTGATCTAACTTAGTTCACCTAAGGAGGTGCAGTACATTGATTGGACTAACCCATGCCCAACGTAACAAAATACGTGTACACATGTGGAACATAACTCTGGGCAGGGAAAATCCAACTGCTGATCACAACCCTAGGACTGCACTTGTCCTACCTCTCTCCCACCCTGACCAGGCTATTTTTAACTCTCTCACCCCCCCCGCCCCCAGCCTTGGATGGACAACCCCACCAAACAGAGTCATCAGCCCCAAATAGAAGGCACCATGAACATCATGGTCCACCATACAACAATATCTATATTAACTGTCACCAAAGCTCTTGGTATAATAACTTAAATCTCAGAATATGGGTATAAGACTATTACTTTCATAAACAGTGCTGGAAATATATTCTTGTTCTTCTCTAGCACTACAGTAGCAAGTTGGCCATATGAATTCAGGTTGGCTTGAAACTTGGGCATCTTCAGAGGTTGATCTTCCACTTCTGCCTGTCTGTCTTGGCTATCTACCTGATGTCAGTTTTTTTAATGTTTATATAATACAGTAAACTACTCTTGAAAGATTTTATTTTGAATGCCAATATTTCTCAAATATCATTACAGGATTTCAAGGAAAAGTAAAATATACCAACATATTTATGAATCATGGGATTTAACAGAGACCAAAGTAGATCTTATTATTGATGTGCTTACTGCTTCATTAAATTCCCCTTAAGGTTTGCAGCATGGATATGGATCATTTGCAATAATAATTATGCAGTGATCGATTGATTGTGTCTGACATTGTACTTGTCACCTTGAAATGCAAAATCCATTCGTTTTCAACAGTGTGAACATTTTTTCTCTAATCTTACACACCAGCAATGCAATAGTTTATTTTATGGAGGGAATGCAATTTATAAAGTTTGGAGACTTAACATTAACCTTTTGCTAAAAATGAAGTATCACTTGTCATTTTACAAAAATGAAAATCGTCCAACCAGCAATTTTTTGAGATTAGAAAACATAGTCTAATTTCAAAAGTATTTTTCAGACTAAAATGCATGTATTTCAATTGAGTGCTACATGTATATTGCAAATATTAGTTTTCTGATATGTCTGCTCTTGAGAGAAAGCACAAGAAGCACGGCTGATGAAATTTCAAGCTTGAAATCTTCTCTGCTTCTAAAACTAGCTTCTCTTTTTTAAGAGGTCTGTGTTCCCCTTATCCCTAAGAGTTTCTGTGAGTGAAATCACTGGTAGAAATATTTCAGTGGATAAATCAGTATGAAGCTTTAATCATTCTGAGTTGCAAACTATACACTTAAGCTATATCTACACAGCCTCCAGAGTGAGCTCAGAAGCATAGCCTTCCTATTGTGTGGATTCCACATCCAACTGAGCCTACAAATTAGACATTGTAGACTGTTTGGAGTGCACCTGAGTAGTCCTGAGTGTGTGCCAGCTGGCGCTCTGTTTTAGGAAAGCCTGAGCATGGTGCTCAGGAGGTGGGTGATTGTGGACACTCTGAGCCAGTCAGGCGCACTCCAAAGCATATGTTGCCTAATTAGCATGTTTGGGTGTGTGTGGAGCAGACACAGGTGGACTGAGCTCATCTCTCCTGGGTGCATTTGGAAAGCCATATGAACACAGATCTTGTGTTTTGTATGGAGCCTATCCCGATTTATTGTTTCTTAAGCATTCATATACTGGTATAATGAAACATTATTCCCCTGGTTCTGTGTTTGTTTTGATCTTAAGACCTTGGGAAGGAATGTGTACATATATTTACTTCCAGGATTAAGGAACTGGCTACTTGCAAGGCCCAGGGGAAAACAAAAACATATTTTATGCTAACTTCTCCATATTAGTCAAAACCTAAAAATACTAATCCACTGTGAACAATACACTGTGGGCTATGTATTGTATTTGGTCTCTGTGAGTACCTGTACATGTGTGGGAACATTGCTCTGATGTGCTGTAATTACAGCATGTGGGAGCAGACTTGATTTAATTGAGTCTGCTAGAGCATACTAATTAGTGCACTCCAGCAGCCTCTGCGTCTCGTGTATCAGTGTCCCCGTACTTCAAAATGGCATTTGGGTTGCTTTTTACCCAAAAGCACCCCCACCACCATTTTGAAGCACAGGGATGCTGTGAATGCTTTAATTGGAGCAGCTCTCAGAGGCACTCTGATTAAAGCACCCCCCCCCCCCCAAACCCATAGAGCATGCGTAAAGATGCCTATTGTGAAATCTCTATCCATGTTAACAGACAGGTTGAGCTATGGCAAGTAATATTTACCTATTTTTAGTGAGATATGAATTTAGTACTAAGCTGTCTTAGAAGTAAAAAGCCAAATTTAGTTTTAAAGTTTGGTTCTGAGCGTCACTATCAGACTTCATTCAGAATGACAAGGACTTTCAAACAGGGGTATAGGTTGTAGCCGTGTTGGTCTAAGGACATAAGCAGACAAGGTTCTTTGGGTGATATCTCTGCTATCTTTTATTAGACCAACTTAAATAGTTGGGGGAAAAAAAATTCTTAGCAAGCTTTCGGATTTAAAAAAACTTTCGTCGGGGTGAGGAAGCCTCTGCAGTTGGTGTGCGGTCTTCCTGGATGGAATGAATCGTAAAGAAGCCAGAGGCTCGTATGCATGCAAGACAGGCAGTCAGTGAAGATGTAAATTGAGGAATCAGTGGGTGAGAGACAGGCTGGGGGGTGGAGGGGAAGAGAGAAGGGAGATGAATGAAGCAGGTAAATAGTGGAGAGGTACCTGGGGAGTCAGATGTCAGGCAGGTTATAATGTGTCATAAATCCAATGTCTATATTTAGTCCATGATCTTTTGTATCAGGAGGTTATGATGATTGTTGACTTTCTGATGGAACTCAATCAGAGATTGCAGGTTTTCTGTCCAAATGATGAAGATATACTTAAGACATATCAAAGACATCTTCATCATTTGGATGGAAAACCTGCAATCTCTGACTGAGTTCCATCAGAAATTCAACAATCATCGTCCCTCCATCCAACTATCTCTTGAATGCTCCAGCACCAACATCTCCTTTTTAGACACAATGATCAGTATCCAGAATGGTAAAATAGAGATCACATTTTACAAGAAACCTACAGACCAATATACATATCTGCACAGAACTAGCATCACCGTAAACACACCAACAAACCTGTGATATACAGCCAAGCCCTCAGATACCACTGAATTTGCACTGTGGATTACACCCGGGATTACCACTTCACTAATCTTAAAAAGGCTTTCACTCAACAAAGACACTCCTCCAGAGAGATGGATTGCACATTTGAAAGAGCCACCTGGATACTGTGTGAAGAATTGCTGCTGTATAGAAACCCACCCCTCAAAATTGCACACCCCTGGTTATGACATATCACCCCTCCCTCCAACCCATACAGAAAATCCTCAAACAATTAAAACTCATACTAGAAGGAGGTCCTATTCTTAAAGAGATCTTCCCAGAACCACCCATCCTAGCCTTCAAACAAGCACCAAATCTTGCTAACCTCATCACCAGAAGCAAACTTCCTATGGCCCAGAACACACCGAATGGATCCAAACCATGCCGTGACAAGAAATGCAAAACCTGTTGCACATCTCCACCACCCCCACTATTACTACACCCCACAACAGACCCATCAGCATTCCTGGATCTTACAGCTGCACCTCCAGAAATGTAATATCTCATCCAATGCACCAAATGCCCTGGTGGAAAATATGTAGGAGAGACCAAACAAAAACTGTGCACCAGAATGAATACACACCCAGAAATCTATCCAAGACAAGAATACCCAATTACTTGTGGGCACATTTCTCAAAAGAAAACCACTCTCTCACCAATCTCTCAGTTCTAATTGTCAAAGGGAATTTACAGAACACTTTTCACAGACGAGCCTACGAACTTCACTTCTTCAGCCTCCTAGATACAAAAAATCATGGACTTAATATAGACATTGGATTTATGATACACTATAACCTGCCTGACATCTGACTCCCCAGGTACCTCTCCACTATTTACCTGCTTCATTCATCCCTCTTCTCTTCCCCCCTCCCCGCCCCCCCGCCACCCTTTCTCTCACCCACTGGATCCTGAATTTACATCTTCACTGACTGCATATCTTGCATGCATACCAGTCCAGCCTCTGGCTTCTTTACAATTCATTCCATCCAGGAAGACCGCACACCAACTGCAGAGGCTTCCTCACCCTGATGAAAGGTTTTTAAACTCAAAAGCTTACTAAGAATTTTTTTTCCCAACTATTTAAATTGGTCTAATAAAAGATATCATATTCACCCAAAGAAACTTGTCTGCCAATGACTTTCAAAAGCATTTTGACTTGCTTATTAAGATTCTGAGAAGTGAGTGCCACCTCACTTTACACAAGTAAAACATTTTTACTATGTTTTTATGTCTCTTAGCACCTTAACTAGTAGGAGGTTCTATGCTGATGAAGTACAGATAGATAAAGAGTAAGAGGATGAAAGTGTTAAGATTTGGTAGTAATATAACTATTTATAATACAGTGATAACCTCTGGATAATCTCTGTAATAGAGTGATAACCTCTACCTAGTTATGTAATAATTTAGAGAGATCATACATCAGAGATGCATAGCAATTCAGATTGATCAAAGGGTGGGAAGCTGGTCCTGCAGCAGGTGTTTGTCATTAGACAGCTAAATGTGGTTGGGGTTGGTGTCTGATTCTTTATTATAGTAACCAATGGTGAAAACTTCCAGTGGAGATCTACGATTTCCCAAGGCTGCTTGTTCCATTGCCCTACTATTCATGTGCTTAGGAAGTTTTTCCTGTGATTTGACCTAAGTCACTTTAAATCCATTGCCACATGTCCTGCCTTTTGTAGGAATGAAGTACAGGTTTTCTCCATCTTCATTATGACTTAAAATATTAGAAAACATCTATCTTGTGTTCCCTTTTATTATCCTAGTCTCCAAACAAAATGTACCTTGTTTCTTCAGTCTTTCCTCATACAGCTCTTCCCAACCCTTTAGCACCAATACATCTCTCCTTAATTACTGTTCTGAGTACATTTTTGAGAAAGTAGAAATATGCTTGTGAGCATGCACACACATGGTATATGGCTTTAGTTATAGACTAAAGGGAAAAGTTTCAGAGTTGTTTATCTCTTGTAATTTCACCGCAGGTGCAGACAGACATAACACTGAAACCCTTTAAAATGCTGTTTAATACACAAGTGTCCAGAGGCAATAGTCTATTTAGAACAGTTTAACTCTCCTGGAATATTTGAAAAATATACCTGGATAATCAAGTAGTATTTTGAAATGGTTCTCCTTGAACTGGTTGTGTTATTTGTGGACACCAGGCTTTCTGTGACTAGTGTCAGGTCAGTCCTCTAGGCATCCCATACTGCACCACTCCTCGCCTCTCCCTGACACAGCAACTGGGTACTTTGGTACACAGCCAGAACTCTATTGTCTGAACCTATATTGCCTACATTTGACCCATTCCACACCATCCCAGGCTGATTTGGGTGGGTGGGGAAGCAGATAGTCAGGTATGTAGAGGGGATACCCCTGCTTTTGACTTCCCAGGGTGCTTGGTGCTCTACAAACTGCTCAGTATTTCTGCAGCTTTTAAACAGAACTTTCCCCAGTTTCATTCTATTGGTGGCAATTGACCAAGCTTCAGGGAGTCCCAGTCTGATATGGGCTGGGAGAAATGGCCAGGTGGGTACAGGGAGTAACTCTGCTTCTGCATTCCCAGGGGACTGCCCAAGGTCTCCAGATTTTAAACAACACTTTTCCTCAAGCCACTGGTCAACTTCATTCCATATGTAGCAATTGATGCAGAGACTTTGGGCAGCCCCCTGCAGCCCCCAGCCCCTGGGAACCCAGAAGTAGGGATATTCCCTTTACCTACCTAACTACCCTTCTTTCCACCCCAAATCAGCCTGTGTTGCTCCCAAACCTTGTCACTTGCCAGAAATGCAATAAAAAGCTGCTTTGCGGGGGATATGCTGCTTAAAATCTGGGGAGACATTGGGCGCCTCCAAAATACCTAGCTCCATAGGAATCTAGAAGCAGGGATCCAAGCAATGCCCCTCTCCCCCTCCACCATCGCCACCATAATAAGGCCCCCTTATGGAAAGGCTGCTTAAGGCAGTAGCCTGGGCCAGAAATCTTAGGCAGCCACCCCCAGAGTACCCAGTCCTCCTGAGAAAGAAAAAGCAGGAGTCCAGGTAGATCTGTCCTAACCAGCTGGGTACCTTTTAACTCCCAAATCAGCCTGTGATGCATTGAACCCTGGTACATTGCTAGGAGTTGAAGTAAATTGGTAAGTGGCTTGCAGGGAAAGTGCCCAGCACTCAGGATCCCAGAAGCAGGGGTCTAGGCAGCTCCTCCACACACACACATCCGGGCACCTCCATTCAGGGTACCACCAGGCTGATTTTGGTAAAATGCAGGAATGATCTTTCTTGGACTCAAGTTTAATGAGAAGCAAGAGCAGAAAATTGCAATTGCAGATCATTGTCATTGTCTACTTCCTCTTCCTTGGCATCCAGCCAAATATGGCCTTCCTGGTGGATTGGAGACTACTGAGGAAATTGGGACACTTAACACTGAGGGGCATGCTGGTGAGGTTTTAACTTCTGCTGCCTGGTGGCCATTTTACAGCACTGCAGTTCCTAAAAGGTAACTTAGAACTCTTGGCAGTGCATGTGCAGAAATCTCTAGGGGCCTTGTTTTACAGTAATTCTGGGATGCTCCTGGAGCTCTTAACCCCTGGATTATCCATACATTTAACACCTTAAAGTGGTTTTAAGCACTTGTTATGTGACTCAAAATTATGCCACTCCAAGGTGGGATTAGTTCTGATCCACACTACCCAGTTCCTGTTCCATTAGGATTGGCCACTCCTCACAGATGTGCTGCCCAAGTTGAAGTCTTCCAGTATCCCATGCTTTCTCACACCCCTGCCTATAGAGCAGACATAGAAGCCTATCCTGGTTCACCAGTCCTGTAGTGGCAACTCACAGCTCCAGCTCCTAGTCCTGTCCTGGCTCACCAGGCTTCTAGTGGCAGGTCACATTTGTGCAGGTGAGGGACAGTCAGAGAAAGTTTCTGGACTAAGGATATGATTGCTTCAAACTCCAAGCTAGCAATAGCACCAATCAATATTTGTGCAGCTCATGGCATAAGTGTCACAAGGCCCTAAGCGATGGCAGTTGTGAACTGGTTCCCAACCACTCACTGTCTTGGAACCATTCGAGTGTTATGTCTGTTTGCACCCAGCATGTCCTACAAAATGTGTTGTTTCTCTTAAAGGCCCAGCTATGAAATGAAGAGATTGCATGAGAATATCATCTTTCATTTTTATTTATCTGACCCACTCTCTGTTGTTGAGAGAAAACACAAAAAAGACTGAAGTATAACCTATGGCACCGAAGCAGGAAGACAAATGAAATGAAACCCAAACTCATAATTTATTTTTTTTAAAGCCTTCTGATTTTAGGGTGCCTGACGAGATTTTTGAGTGCTCCTGGTTTGGACACACAACATCTGGGAACATTTTCAAAAGGTGAACGTTTCAAAAGGGCACAACTTAGTACGTTCTAATTGTTATGTGTTAACAAGCTGAGAATGATTTAAATTTAACCAAACTGCTCCAACTTCAAGATTCCCTTATCCAGGGTTAAAGTTGGAATGGTTTTGCTACATTTGAATCACTTTAGATTGTTCACACACAACAATTAAAATGCACAAGCTGCTGCCTTTGTGAAATATTCCCCCTTTGGAAAGGCTCCAAGCATTCATAAGTCCATACCCTGAGCCTTCAAAAATGTTGTCAGGCACCCAAAATAATGCCATACTCTTAGATCCGTCATCTTAAAACTGGGGATTTGTTTTACCCTCACAATTCCTATGTGAGCGCTACTTTAAAAATCTCTGCTGATGGTAAAAATGTTCTTTTCATTTCAGTTGTAAATTTATCCATAGTCATCAGTTCTTTTGCTTTTGGGAGGTTTTTTTGGCGGGGGGCGCGGAGGGGGAAGGGTTTGGATAGCTTTTATCCTTTGGCTTCCCTCTAGTGTTTATTGCCCTAATGCATTTATAGATAGCAGTCATATATTTTCTCAGCTCCTTGCCCAAGCTCTTCTAGTCACCACTTAGAGGACAGGCTCTTTATTCCTGCAGTCATTCTAGTAGCCCTTCTCAGCATTTGTTTAAATTCAGTTGCTTAGGCTATGTTCTGATTTCCATGATTGGGCTGTCAGTTCACTAAAAATGTACATGCATTTGCATGTCCTGCAGGCTTGTTCAATAAGAAAAAAATATCCAATAAATATGTAAGAATGTTTAGTTTTTGTTTCTTAGTATTGGGTATAGGATCCACTTCATTTTCTGCCTTGAAGTGTTTCTAAGGTACCTATTGTCAAGATCGGATGGGAATGATGGAAAACCTCAGATATGTGTTTGTTTATGGTGCACTAGTTTGCTGCCAGAGGAACTTGATGATGATGATAATGTTTTTATTTTACAACATTTTGTTCAGTATGTGCAGACAGTGAAACCATTTTCCCACCTCAAATAAATCAGTAGGAAAAATACATTCCAAAACAACACATTGGTAGTAACTTTTAATTGTTTAGGGTAGTATTGATTGAAATGCTTTTCAATATTTGTATAAAAGTTTGTTTTACCTTTTGGGTTTGATTTAATGTGTGAATTCAAATTAATTTTTCAGGGATGGGTAAGAGTGGTAATATTGTGCAGCATTCATTTTTGTTGTTGTTGCTTATTTTTAGTAGTTGCGGTAGTCCAAGCCTAAAAAACAAGTAATTCCTCATTTGAATTCATATGTATTAGACCAGTAGGAGACAGCCATCTTGGGAGAAGTGTATCACTTTGCATGTCAAATATGTTTGTCTGATTCTCCTCCTTTCCATTCACTGTGGAAGAAAACCTAATCTGACAGTTTAAGCAATGTGGAACCTCAGTCTCTTGAAAAGTTACTGAAATTTCCAGATTGTTTTGAACCAGCCCAAACTTTATGGCAGACTGCATTACAAACAAATAAATGGAACAGAAGCAATGGTGGAAAATTGAAAGCCATCATTAATGTTCTTTAGTTAATAAATTCATTATTATTTCTTGGAAGAGGAGATGACAAAGTCTTTTAAGAAAGCCTGCACTAGTACTGAAGATGCAATGGTTGCAGCTTTCTGTTGTAGCATTAGGTTTAGATTTGTTTCAGAAAACTAGAGCTAACTACAGCCAGAAAATAATCAAGAGCATACCATGATATTACGTTCACAACACAAAGAAGTAAAGATACTGTATTTACTCAAATCCAAGGTGAGGTTTATTTTTCCCCAGTCCCTGTGAAGAATAAATGTCTCATCTTAGATTTGAATGGGCTCAGGGCTGAAGCCAGAGTTGTGCTGCCACCGACCCTAGTCTGGGGTGGGTCATGTGGTGGGGACGATACTATGCAGTGAGGAGCACAGGGTAGACTGTGTGGTGGGAAGGGGCACATGGGGAAGTCCTGTGGTGTGTGGCTTGAGAGGAAGTGCCAAGGAAACCAAGCAGCTTGTGCTCCCCTCCCACACCTCTCCTCTGCTTCTTACCTGGCCTAGGGACAGAAGGTACATGTAAGCCAGTTTACGTGATTGGAAATTGGATTAAACCTGTAACAGAAGAGAAGATCAGTGCACATAAACCACTTTCAAAATAGCTGAAACTGATTTAAGATAAACCTGGATGGAAGTCGTATCAGACTTAACTGATTTAGGTCAAACCGGTTTATGGAACTTCTGTCCCAGATCCCTTCCTGGCTGAACTTAACTCGCAGTCCCCCGGCTGGTGGGATGCTTTGCAGCCCTGGGCTATGCTGTCTGCTTCAGTGGAGCAGGGACTGCTTTGCCTCTCTGCTTCTTAGCCTGCTTTCTGCCTGTGTCTATCAGACCATAGGGACTGGGGCAGGAGAACAGACCCCCACGCCCTCCTAGCCAGGGTCCAAGGTAAGCAAATCTGGGATTGGGGAGGGGAAGAATTCCTCTCAGCTACCTGGGGCTGCCCAGGGCTGGGGGACACTGGGCTGTGGTGTGGGGAAGCCCCAGTGCTCCCATGCTGGACTGCCTGGGCAGGCACCCAGCTGGGAGTCCTCCCGCCCTCTTTTGGCAACCACTGAAGCAATCAGCAGCTGGGAAAGGGGAGGGGGGAATTCCCCTCAGCTCCCCAGGGCTGCCTGGGCTTGGGAACCCATGCTGGAGGAAAGTCCTGGAGGGGGAGGCTTCCCCAAGGTAGGCCAGCACCCGGACAGGGGGCTCCTTCCCCCCTGTGGGGAGGACAGCAGGGGTTTTGAAACACTTGGATGGGCTGGCAATGGACAGTAGACTGCAAAATGTGCTCTAGCATCCCCCTTCTACTGGCCTGGGTCTGTGCAGCCCTCCCTCTGCTTTTCCCAATTGAAAACTGAATGTCAGTTTAGAGGAAGCTTAGAGGAAGCTGCCTAGCATGAATCGATTCAGCCTCAGGCTTTTTGACTGTTTGTACTTAGCCCTGGTGTTACGGCTCTGGCTCCAGCCCCTCTGTCCTAACCTAGCCAGGCCTAGAGCTGCTTCTGTTTGGATGGGCTGGGCAGGACCAGGGTCAGGGTCACTGCTGCTGCTGTCTGTGCTGCTGACTACCCCTGCTGACTGCACTAGAGCTAGACCAGAGCCAGAGCTCCCCAAAAGGTAAGCAGTGGTGGACAAGCAGGGAAGAGAAGGGCAGAACAGACATAGGCACTGAGGCATCAGGCATTGGGGGCTCAAGTGGCAGGAGTGACACATGGTAGGAGGGTAGACATAGGCATGGGGGCAACAGCAGGGCAGGTGGGAAAGGGGCCAGGCATGGGTGGGAGCAAGTGATAGGGAAGAGAGGGGATGGGGGAAGGCAAAGGGTGGAGGTCTGGCCGCTGCCCATTGCTGATGCTTTAGAGGAATGAATTTAAGATAACCATCCATTAATTAGATTCTGTACAAAGAACATGATAATTATCAGGGTGGCAGGGTGGCACCTTAGAAACTAGCTCATTCAGAGAAGCATAAGCTGTCGTAGGTTTATGTATTGTTCAGTTGTTTCAAATGTATAAGGATTAAGGTTATGGTACTGATTGTATTTGGATCAATTTAAAATAATTAAGGTACACAAGTGCAACTTTTGTAGTATAGTCTAAACCTGAAATTAATGTAACAGGGTATGTCCTGCTTGGTAGGCCTGTGCGAGTAGGCAGCTATTTGATCTGGCTTTGGATCTGGCTGCTTCGGATGCCAGGGATCCGGGCTGGGTTCTCGCTTTGGTACGGCTGAAGGGGCTCTGAAGCTTCAGAGCTGCTTTGGAGATCTGGCCACAGGGTATAATGGGGAATCAATCAAATATCTATAACTTTGTTGTTTTTATCTGATTTGGATGAAACTTGCAGGGGTGGTAGCCTCTGCTGAGAGCATGAAGCCTGGTGGGGGAGCCAATGTGGGGGAGGGGAGGGACTGTAGGCCTGGCTGCTATGCTACTGTGTTACCAGTTACCAATTAAACATGATTCACCCAGGGACCAGCTCAATACACAGTACCTAGCTATGACGTAATGAATTAACGAGCATGGATTAACATCTAGAAAACCCACAGACTAAGGAGAGGAAATAATCAATACAGACAATCAACTGCCCCAAGACCGACACAGTCAGTTGCACAAGCACCATGTCATGAGTTTGTCTGTCAGCAGCTAGGGATGCAGGGCCCCAGAAACCCCCTGCACCTATCTACTTGACAGCTGGCAGGCTTCGTGGCCACAGCAGGGGCCTGAAGCTTTCACCCTGCTGCACCTGAACACACACACTGTCACCAATGTCACGAGTTTTGCCTGTCAGCAGCCAGAGGTGCAGGGTCCCAGAAGCCAGACTCCCCCTGCACGTATCTCCTTGACAGCTGGCAGGCTTCGTGGCCTCAGCAGGAGCCAGCACCCCTGAAGTTTTCGGCCCACTGTGCCTTAACACACACTGAGTCATCTGTCATGAGTTTTGCCTGTCAGCAGCTTGAAGTGCAGTTCCCCCCAAACCCCTGCACTGATCTTCTTGAAACTTAGCAGGCTCTCATGCTCTCAGCAGAGGCTACCACCCCTGCAAGTTTCATCCAAATCAGACAAAAAACAACAAAGTTATAGATATTTCATTGATTCCCCATTATACCCTATGGCTGGATCTCCAAGCGGCTCCGAAGCTTTTCTGAAGTGGTTCAGAAGGTCCAAACCACTTCGGAAAGCCTAACTAAGGCATTATTCGATCTGGGCATGGTGCTTCGGATGCCAAAGTGTCCAAAGCTTCTCTGGATCCGAAGCATGGTCCAAAGCCTCGCGCAGCCCTACTGCTTGGTGGCTTTTGGGGTTTTTTTTTTTCTTCAATCATATTAGCTCAGTCAAGTAAGCTTAACATGATTGAAAAGCCTTTCTTTTCTTTTTCTAAGATGCAAGGTAACATGTGTGAAGCTGTGTTAGCTGGCTGTATATTTAAGCCTAGGTTCCCCCCTAGGCTGAAATATGGCCAACTAACTGAGCTTCACACATGCTAGCCCACATTTTAATAGTACCTTTCAATCATGTTAAGCTGACTTAGTTCAGCTAGCAACTGAAAAACACCCTTTTCCACACCAAGACTAGGGCCTTGAGTGATTAGGTACCACAAAATTTACTTTGTTTTTGCCATTTATTGAGTTGCTTTAATTGGGTATCTGAATGTACATTAAAAGTGATAGTTAGAAGAAAAAGGAAGAAGCGAGAGAGAGACAGAGAAAGAGAAGGAGAGAGGAAAGTGAATAAACAGAATTAGAGAGGAGATTACAGATACTCCAGAGAGCAGGGCCAGGATCCAGAATGACCTGAATAGGCTGGAGAAATGGTCCACAATCAATCAGATGAGATTCAGCAAAGACAATTGCAAAGTCCTGCACTTGGGATGGAAAAATTGCATGCACAAATACAGACTAGGGAGTGACTGGCTAGGCTTCAGTACTGCAGAGACAGATCTGGGGGTTACAGCGGACCATAAACTGAATATGAGCCAATAGTGTACTCTTGTTGCAAAAGGAAAAAAAAAAAGCCAACAGCATACTGGGTTGTCTTACTAGAGTGTCACTTGCAAATTGAAGGAAGTGATTCTTTTGCTCTATTCACCATTGTTAAGGCCTCACCTGGTGTACTGTGTCCAATTTTGGGCCCCATTCTTCAAGAAGGATGTGGACAGTTTGAAAAGAGTCCAGTTCAGAGCAACAAACATGATCCAGGGTCTGGGAGGCAAGAGTTAGGAGGAAAGGCTGAAAAAACTAGGGCATTTAGTCTGGAGAAGAGAAGACTGAGGGTAGATTTGAAAACAGTCCTCAAATACCTGAAGGGTGGTTACGGAGAGGATGGAGATGTTTTTGGGTTTTTTTCTGTAGCTATAGGAGACAGGACTAGGAGCAATGGCACCAAGCTGCAGCAGAGGAATTTTAGGTTAGAGATTTGGAGGAGGTTTCTGACTGAAGGTGATCAAGCATTGGGACAGGCTATCCAGATAAATTCTCTATCCTAGGAAGTTGTCAAGAGCAGGTTAGATGGACACTTGGCCAGCATTCCTTCTAAGCTGTGTGGTGTGTGTGGCTGCGCAGGCATGCTTGGCAGTGTGGCATGAGTGCGCCTGCACGGCTTCGCACACCACACAGCTTAGAGGGAATACTGCCCTTGGCTGGCATGGTTTAGTCAGGGATGATCCTTCCTTAAGCAGGGGGTTAGACTAGATGACTTTGTGAGGTCCCTTCCAGCCATATTTTCCTATGATCCTATATAACTATGTCTTAACTCATCTTGTAGATATTCTCTTGAGAGAAATCTTGTTGTTACGTAGTGTTTACATTTATTATAGTGTGGATAATTTGGGACTTTTATTTAATGTGGTGATCTATCCTGATAGTTTTAGATTTTCTCTAGCTCTTCAGGTTGAAGGAAATGGGGAGAATATCAGAATTATGATGTGTGTGTATGAGCAAAAATAAAATAAAGCACCTTTGATCAGGAATATGTATAAACATAGCCCAAAAAACATGAATCTGAGTTTGACATTTGAGTAAGAGAACTTTCCCAAAGGAACAACAACACAGCAGAATGTACCTGAGCCACGTACTTCCTCGGTACTTTAGGTTAGCAATGAATTGTGGATTTTTCAGAGGGCATCTTGGCTGATAACTTGGCTGGAGAAAAAGAAAAAGTTTTAAATTTATACTGGACAACAGATCCCAACAAGTCAATTCTAAAGAAGGGTTGTCTGCTGGATTCTTCAGCCTTACAGAAAAGTTGTAGCTGATTGCTTGAACTCTCCCTTACCTTTTCTCAGAAAGCATCTCAAGTAAATATGTAGACTTGCTCATATAGATCCCCCATTGTGCTACTTGCTGTACTTATTTGGAAATAACTTTCCTTTTCATAAATAAATAGCATGCCCAGGGTTTTGTAAATGTTTAAATCTGTTTCAGTTGAATTGGTCCATTACTGGTTGAGACTGACCCTTTTGGAAAAGGAACAGTCATTCACACCGCATGCTGGAGGCTTTGAAAAATATGGCCTATGTTGTTTGGAGAGATGCCAGGATACCTGAAATTAAATGATTCATTAAGCATCTCTCCACTGCTAACTTTTAAGGTAGATTAAGGGGGCAGACATTAAAGATATCTCACTAAGGATCATTAAAACAAAGAATTCATGGATATTAAATGCATGAGCATTAGGATTCTTCACATTCTTCCTCCCTTTCTTTGTAATTGAGCCTTTTGAACACAGTCTGTGTGAGCCTACAAGAAAGCCCATTTCAAATTCATTCTGTTTTGGGGCTATATGATCCATTTCAGACATTATTGGGAGGGGCTTGTAGGTTTTTCAAGGGAAATATGTCTTGGTGTTTACAGTATTGCATTGGGCTGGACTAGAGAAGAAAAGCAAGGGTGAAATCGTACAGTTGAAAGATGCACGTTTCTGGAGCCAGCTCCAAAAGGTGGTTGTACGGAGGGAGGCACAAAGCTGTTTTGTTTGTCAGGCTGAGTTTGACAGGTCATTCTCTTTCATTGATAAGCACATAGGGGGAACAGCTGATTCAGCAAAGTATTTAAATACTTGCTGAATTATAAGTAAGTGCTTAAGACCCATTAAGTCAAAGTAATGAATGCACTTAGTACTTTTACTGGATAGGGCTGATTTAAAGATGTAATTCAAGTTAAACATGTGTTTTAAGGCTTTCTTAAATCAAGACCTGGAGGAGCGGAATGCCTTTTTGTTTCTACTTTACAAGATGTCTCTTAACTTCTCAGATTAGATATTTTTGTTCATTTGTCTTGGTTTATTTAACTCTCTTTTAGTTCAGCAAAGTAGCTCCCAATCTGTTCCTTCACAGACCAAGGATTATCTTTACTCCCTACTTCATTGGGAATAATAGGAGAGAGAGAAAAGCCCAGTAACTGCTTTAATCCCTGCTTCTGAACCTGTGGTTGTTCAAAAGAAAACTCTTTCCACCTCTCCTCACATAGGAGAGTACAGGGAGAAGGTAGGGTTTCAGTAGTGCTCCTTCACTCCAGTCACCGCTGGGTTTTGGCAACTTTTTGTCCTCTTTTAAAATGACCTCTTTTTGGATTATATGCTTTTCATATCTCCAGGGCTGTGACAGGGATGTTGTTTATGTTTATGAGCTATCGTACTACATTTTCAGATTTGCAAATGTCATACTACTACCATACCTCTACACATCACAGATAAATTGAGTTAGCATCCAAATCTTTTTCTGACATATGTATGGCAGCTCCTGGTATCCAAATGACAAGCGACATGAAAAAGCTAATTAATGCAACAAGTATAGCAAACTTCTGGGGAAATGGCAGACCTCCTTCACTTTTAAACTAGTTCCTCAGGGATGGCTGTTCCCTGCTAAAGCAACTCATCCCTTTAGCTACATGTAATGTCCACATGAAAATCTGACAGAATCTGTCTTCTCTCAACATCTCCTTTCACTTGACTGGGAGTGGGGCACTCTCATATTCTTTCCTCTGTTTCTCTCTGGCATTCTTCCTTTTAAACACATATGCAGAATAATAGTTTGCGTACCAATAAAAATGAGAGTTACATAACTCTTTCATATTATTTCTGTTGTTTGGGTTTACAATAATTTCCTCTGTTCATATTTTGGGAGCATTCTACCTACAGATGTATTTCTGACAGTAATTTTATAGGCTTCCATTCCTGTATGAATTATGTATAGATACACATACACATATGTGCTATATAAATTGTGTTTGTATACTTTTATCATACATATCTGGAAGGCAGCTGAAAATACCATTAAACAAATAATTACACAAATTACATCTCCATTTCATTTAAGGAAGGTATCCACTATCCAATGTGAGAATACAATGTCCTTTTGAGGTGAAAGCTCCTGTAAATAGTTTACGCACCACTATGAGAGCTATGATTAATATTTATGGAAGGCCTGTACTTGTTTTTAATGGAAGCTGTCTCTTGGGCTCAGTTCATGCCATGGTACATTGTAGTTAAATAATTATTGTGTGATATGTAAATTAATCAGCTCTTAACTATTTTTAATGTGTTTCATTTTTATTATTGGTGTTTGTCCAGTTTTTATAATCCTTTGTGTGTGCTTGCAGAAGGATATGGTGAACTGGTTGTAGTTGGATCCAGGTTAAGAAGTTAGTAAGCAGAGCAGTTGCCTGGGGCTCCACTAAGCTAAGTTAGTGCAAGTCATCCCATATTTTGTTTGCTTGTTTGTTGACTCTTTATTCCCTCTTGTGGGAAGAAGGATGGGCCCTGCCCAGAATCCCCATGAGTCTAACACTGACTTTTTTCTGTGTGTTACATTTTGGCTTGTGTTCTAAACTTTGCCACAGATTTAGGAGATTACCATACACAGTTTGCTTAATCACTCTACTGTCTTGATTGCACCATTTGCTATGCATTACTTACATTATGCAATTAACTGTTTAGTCATGTAATAAATTTAGACCGATCACATTTGCAAAGTAATTATCCCATGATAAAACTATCCCGCTATAAAAAGAGCCAACCACCTATGAAGTCAGTGCTTGAAAATCTGTAACAACTTTATAGCTGGTTTCTATCCTGCTTGAATTTGAATGTGTAGCAGGGCACTAATATTTACCACAAAGGAACATGCTTGATTAAGACTTTAAAATTGTTGTTTTCTTTCCCCCTATATTACTTTTATTTTCTGGGTTTTTTTCTCCTAGGGTATGCAGCCTCCATTTTCGTTTTGAATGTGTTACTAAGCCAAAACAATTGTGCATGCAGCAGTAGCATATACTGTGTTAACTGTAAATGTGTCCTGTAGATCACCAAACCTGGGCTTTGGTAGACAGCTAGTTAGATGAGTTCCAAAGGAAAATGTCCTCGTGTAAATAAAACTTATCATGATTCTGAGGGTTATTCTAGAAATTAACAGCACAAATATCCTAACCAAGCTTATCTACAGCATTGAGTTTGTAGTATTGCCAACTCCAGGCAATCAAAATCATGACTTGGGCCCCCAAAAACATGCAATTAAAACAAAATTGGGTTCTTATTATTTACGGTTGTTACATCTTTAGAGTACACTGAGTTAGGGCTGTACAATACACATTAATTTTAAGCAGCTCCTGGAGCTTTTAACTCCTGGCTTATGCACACATTAACATCTGAAACTAGTTTTAAACACACTTGAGGCAGCTTAAAGTTCCACTATTCCCAAGCAGGTTTATCTCTGATCTGTGTTACCCATGTTAATCACGGTGACCCTCCTGCTCTGCGTGGACATACTTTCCACCCCCTGAACTCAGCTGCCCAGGGGATGGTTCTGGCACCATGCCACACTCATGGGGGCAACTCTCCCTGTTGCCCCCAGGGGTGTGACCTTCCCACCCTCAGGGGTGCAACCCCATGCAAACAGCCTGCAGAACACATGCTAACTAGCCAGGTCACAGGGCTAGGCAGGTCCAGGAATGGGGTTTAGAGGGGATGGGGAGGGAATGAGGTAAGGGGCTGGATCAGGTCCCAATGATCTTGAGGCTTCCTTTCCAAGGCAGGGGCAAGAGCTCCCTCAAAAGTTCCTTCCCTTACCACTCCCAGCCACCCTGGGAAGCATGACAAGCAATCCCAAACCCCAATTTATTAAAACACGAGACCTCCTTTATTTTACTTACTCTTTATTTCTTTCTATTTTTCTTGTTTCTTTTTTACTTCTTGTTATCTTATCCTCTAGTGGCTGGCTGACCTCTTTTTACCACCTTTCCCACAACCCATTTCCTTTCCACCTCCCATTTCATTACCCACTCTGATTCCATTGACTTTTCACTTCCCAGCTTCATGTTCCTGCCCCCACCTATCAACCTATGTCTCACATACATCAGTATTTGATTACAAAGCTAGAGATAAATCACTTGGCTAACAGGTGTCCAGACAATTAATGTTTTTTAGATGATCACTTATACATTGAATTATAATTTTACAGTAGTTTATTGATGATGGAGCCAGTGTGATTTTTCAGGTTCTGGTATTACATATTTGAATCTAACAATCCTATTCAAGAGGGAAGTTTCTTCCTTCTGAACCAGTCAAAGACTTTCAGTGGTCTTTAAAGATACAGTAGCATGGCAAAGAGGTGACAAGGGCTTGGGTAACCATGATGAAGCCAGCATGAGCCTGGCCACCTAGTCTCCAGCCTCATAGCATCCCAGAAGGTCATAAAAGGCACTGTGGGCTATAACAGGTGCCTCTAAGCAATTTAGGAATGAGAGATACAATCAAATGGATTGCCGGTTTCCAAACCCGGCAATGTAGATTATTACACAGTCCAGTGGGTGGAAAATTGGCTTATGGGATGCACCTAGAGAGTGGTGGTGGATGGGTCATCTTCTACCTGGAGAAATGTGGACAGTGGCATCCCCCAAGGCTCTGTCCTGAGACTGGTACTGTTCAATATCTTCATTAGTGATTTGGAAGAGGGAGTAGAAAGCACTCTGTCCAAGTCTGCGGATGACACCAAGCTATGGGAGTGAATCCAGGTGGATTTGAACAGGCTGGGGAAGTGGGCGGAACAGAATACAATGCAGTTTAACAAAGATAAGTGCCATGTGTTCCACCTAAGGAGGAAGAATTATCAACACACCTATAGCCTGGGAGGTACCATTCTAAGTAGCACAAATGCAGAAAGGGATCTCAGAGTTGTAGTCGACTCCAAAATGAACATGAGTCACCAATGTGATGATGTAATAAGTAAAGCTAATCGCACTCTTTCTTGCATAAGTAGGTGCACCACAAACAGGTCTAGGGAGGTGATACTTCCCCTCTATGCGGCATTGGTCAGGCTGCAGCTGGAGTACTACGTCCAGTTTTGAGTGCTGCACTTCAAGAGGTATAAGATAACCTGAAAAGGGTTCCAGAGTAGGGCCATGCATCTGGTTAAAGGCCTACATGAAAATCCCTAC
The DNA here is from genome assembly GCF_000455745.1 of Alligator sinensis. NCBI lineage: Eukaryota > Metazoa > Chordata > Crocodylia > Alligatoridae > Alligator > Alligator sinensis. The sequence continues at coordinate 640,427 of NW_005841839.1, read as the reverse complement.
AAGGACCGATTGAGGAACCTGAATCTCTTCAACCTCCACAAGAGAAGGCTGAGAGGTGATCTTGTGGCCAGCTAGAAACTCATCAGAGGGGGACAGCAGAAAATAGAGGATACAATGTTTACCAGGGTGTCTATCAGGTAACTAGAAACAATGGCCACAAACTGAAGGAGAGCAGATTTAGACTGGACATCGGGAAAAAGTCCTTTACATTGAGGCTTGCCAAAATATGGAATGCGCTTCCAAGGGAGGTGGTGCTGTCCCCTTCCTTGGAGGTATTTCAGAGACTCTTTCCTGCTTGGGTCAGGGGGTTGGACTCAATGATGTAATAGGTCCCTTCTGACCCTAAAATCTATGACTCCATGAATCAAATCCCTGTTGAGTGATCTCATCTAACAAAGTTACTGTAGACTCACAATTCATGCCTCTGTAACTATTAAACTTTCTTTCCACTTTGTCAGAATTGAATTTTAGCCAAGTTTGATTCTATCCAGGTCCCTGCCTTAACAGAAAAAAGTACTGAAACTATAGAATCTGCATCAGGTGGCAAAGAGCTATAGAGCTGAGTTCAGTCATTATACTTATGATACTGAAGCCCCCAAACTATGTAATTTGCTGCCTCTCACCCCCAGTGATTTTACATACAAATGGAATGATGAGGATAAGGGAACATAATGGGCTTGTGACTCTGCAAGTAAGAGTCACTACAGAGGATGAGAAACTTTTCTTTAAGGATCTGAAAGATGAATTAGGCAAGTAATAAAAAAGTGAATCCATTACTCTTACAAGATCAATGGTGACACATGGTCACTGGTGTTGAAGGCTGCTGCTCCAGTAAAACATAGGTAGAAAAACTTGGTTACCCCTTGACAAGTTTTTCAATCATATAATTGCTCCTCCTTCATTTTTCTCTCCGTCTCTAATGAATCTCATGACTGCATGTAGCAACAGTGAAAGGCATGGTGATACTGCCTTGGTAGTTTTTAAAATGTTAATGTCCAGCTTCTTCCTTTTTTTGCCTGGCTGCCAAAACCTTTCTGAGGCACTCAAGCTGTAAGTGGGATATAGACAAAGATGTACAGAATTATGGAATTTAGTATGGAATTTGTACAGGCAAGCAAATGGCATATCTCTAGTCTAGGGGATTTCTCCCTGTCAGATTGCTGCAAATAATAGAGATGATACACAGCTGGTTGCAAGGGTCTTATATAATGGAAAGTATTAGGCAACCTAAATATAAAGGTCACTGCCATGCCATCTATAATAATAATTTTTGTCTGTGCAGATAAGTTTAGTTTAGAAAACTGATTGTATATTTATTAATTGCTAAAAATGTGCTCTATTTCTAGATTCACTATTGTAAGTCGTAAGTTACTAAACTGTGCTCCATGAAAATAAATATTTCATCGCCGAGTGACAGACTTATGAGCTAATTAAAATCTCAGCAATGAAAAGAGTGGTGCCATTAGCTCTATTCACAGAACTGTGAAGTGTGCTGTTCCTCATTGACTCATATGAAGTTAGTATAATGGAAGTGAGTAGGCAGGCTTATTAACAACAAAATGTTGGTTTAGAATGAGAGGAGCTCATTTTTGCTGAGATAGCAGAAGGTAAATGAAAGCACCTAGTTGGTTTGGGGTACTGTGTGGTCAGACAGTAGTGTGTATGGGGAGAATCTCAAATGTGAACAGTATTTGCCAGCCCAGCTATACTGTGGAAATTACCCTTTCTCTGTGTCCAGTGAAAAAGAGATGTTGGCATTATATAGGATGGATAAGTGTCAAATTACTTTAAATTTTTTATCTTTTGAGGAAAGTGTTGCAACATCAGTGACTCAAGTGCTCGTGGTCTAAATCCTCACAAAAAATATTACTTTGCTTAAATATTTAATGATTATCTTTCATCATTCATCCTACTTGCTGTGTTGTTTGTTTACAGGCAGCTGCTGTTACAAAGCATGTCCCTATAAGAATGGGAAGGAAAGTTTCTGGTACTGTAGCAGACAGCAAATCTAATGGTGGAAATGGCTATGTTGGGCTTTCCACCAGAAAGTCACCTCTTCCAACCAAGGGATCAGTTCCAAAGAAGCCACATTTCTGATTCCTTATGACAGAGGAACATGCTATATTACAATACTTGGCGTCTAACTAAATTGTTTAATGATTAATCTGCCAGTCTCTAACATTTTTCTTACGGGACCAAACACTAAAATATCTACCCAGGGTTGTCAGGTTAAAATATTCCTGCAGCAAAGGAAATGATATAAAAGGCACTTGAACTTCTCTGAAGATGTACATTCTCTTGCATAAATTTAAGGGTAGTATTGAATTGAATTATTTTCCCCACCCAAGGCCAGGGATATGCTGTACATGAAGGAAGAGCTGCTATAATAGTACTTTGGAAGGGAGTGAAACATAAATTGTCTCCTCCCTGCCTTTGTGTAGCCTAGTGCTAAAGTGCACAACACTATCCTTTCTGTAGAATCTTTCTGGGGTCTTCGGGGATCCTGAGAGGAAATGAGAAATCTATGGCCATGTACACATGTTTAGTTTCTATCAGGAGAATCATCATTCTCCTGATAGAAACCAGAAGTCTGCAGATGTTCAAGATTTTTCTTCCAGAGCAAAAATGGCTTCTCCAGGAGAAAAATAACCCTATTACAACAAGGTAGAAATCACTTCTGGGAGAGTTTCTCCCAAGAAACTGAAAGTCTGCATATGGGAACGCAGGACTGGGAATCAGCCTCCCAGAGACAGTGAGACAAAATACCCACCCATTCTCATACCTGAGTTCCCTGAGTGAGAATGGGCAAGGGGCTTTGCCACTAACATCCACCTGGTTTTTCAAAGATTTCATAGATTTTAGGGTTGGAAGGGACATGTTCGATCACTGAGTCCATCCCCCTGTCCTGGGCAGGAA
>NW_005841839.1:634693-637501 GCF_000455745.1 Alligator sinensis | reverse complement strand
TGCTGGGGTCAGATGATCCCAGCCAGGTGTTTGTCCAAACTCCTTTTAAATACCTCCAAGGAAGGGGACAGCACCACCTCCCTTGGAAGTGCATTCAATATTTTGGCAACCCTCACTGTAAAGAATTTTTTCCTGATGTCCAGCCTAAATTCGCTTTCCTTCAGTTTGTGGCCATTGTTTCTAATTACCCCAATGGGCACCTTAGTAAACATCATAGCCCCTATTTCCTGCTGCCCCCCTCTGATGAGTTTGTAGATGGCCACAAGATCACCTCTCAGACTCCTTTTGCAGAGGCTGAAGAGGTTCAGGTCCCTCAATCAGTCCTTGCAGGGTTTTTTTCTGTAGGCCTTTAAACAGAAAGGTGGCCCTCCTCTGAACCCTTTCTAGGTTATCTGCATCCCTCCTGAAGTGTGGCACCCAAAACTGGACACAATACTCCAGCTGCAGCCTGACCAATGCCACATAGAGGGGAAGTATCACCTCCCTAGACCTGTTTGTGATCTAATGCATGATAGAGTGTGGTTAACTTTACTTATTCTTCATCACATTGGTGACTCAGATTCATTTTGGAGTAGACTCCAAGATCTTTTTCCGCAGTTGTGCTACTTAGAATGGTACCTCCCAGACTATAGGAGGGTTGATAATTTCAGAGCTGAGCACAGGGAACAGTATTGTGACTTCCTGTCTACTTCTCACATGACAGCTCCCAGTGTGAGAAATGGGCAGGGGCCAATCCCCCCCCCCACCCCCAATGGGAGGACTAGACCAGCCCATGCTTTCTCCACCCAGTCTGTGGAGGGCACAAGAAGAGGGGGCCGTTCTAGACAGAATGTTTGTAGTGGTCCTTCTCCCAGAATCATTTCTAGCAGTAGAAAGTTTTCCACTGATAGAAACAGATGTTTGTACATGGCCTCTGACTGCTCAAGTAGGGTACACATATGGAGAAAGAGGCTCCCTGCCTGGGAGAGTACTGGGAGTGTCACTGATTTTGTAGATACACCACATAGTACATTTTCTGAACTAACCTAACTCTCTAACCTAACGATGTTGGGGAGGGAATCCTTGGAAGGATGGACACATAAACTTTCTAGAGCCACCACCTGCTGGTTTGCCACGAGGAGGAATTAGTTCAACAATTATGGACTGCTTTTTCTGCTTTAAGGGAAACATTGGATCCATCTTCTCAATTTGTTACAGGCTGTATTATTGTTGTTGCTCTAACTTCAATAAAGTAACCTTTTTGAAACAACAGTATTTATTAATGTAAATAGTCACTTACTCAGCATCCAAGATGAGAAGTGGTACCATGCTTAAATTATCCTCCATATTTTTTCCAAGTGATAACACTGCAACTGCACAAACAGGCATATTTAGAGAGCAGCATAATGACATAACATATGTAACATAATATCTGCAGGTTCATGAATCTGTTGTTTTGGGTTATTTGAAATGAAAATGAAATATTCAATTATCATTCTATAATGAGAAGCAAAAAATTCAAGGAAATAAACTCTAATTTTAAAGGCAAACTACTTTCATGGCTAAATACAGATAAGTCAGAAACCTTTGGTCAAAAAGCAACAGTAAGATATTTCTAGCTTAAGACTGTTATCTTTAATGTCATTTATTATTTTTAATTTTATTTCTGTATAAGACCGTTGAGTAATTCTCTGGTCTGCCATGCATAATACAAGACTTAGAGGTACTCTATAGTACCTTTGGACTTCACAGTAATAGCCACATTTTGAAATATTGTGGCTAATCTAAAGATATACAGTTCAACAGAAAAACAAAACCAGTTCCAAATATGAATAAATGATCTGCTACTTAATATGTCAGTGTATTTGTCAGGCTGATAACATTAGGCTCAGCTGCATTCAATTCTGAACCTTGCAATATTTGAAGTTTGATATTGTGCCTCACTAAATTTAATACATGGACCTCAGTAATAGAGGAAATCACTTTAGCACTTGGCAGTTTGTTATGCTGTATAAAATTGACTGCCCTGCAAATACAATAGCGATAATAAAAATTGTGGTCAGTAGGGGGGTGTAATGCATTTTGTAGCTTCAGTAAAGGTCCAGATGAAATTTATTGAGATTTTTGCCATTTGGGTGAAGATCAATACAGCTTGGTTAATAATTTGTTGTGAGGGCACCCTTCAGGGATATGACATTTTACTTTAAAACTTTGGTAATTTTGAAAGCAGACCAGGTGATAACAATGTCAAATCTGAGTGTATCATAAACATAGATTTTCATGTTCAGCCTCTGTGTGTGTTTATCCTGACAGTGATTACTGTTTAAATCATGCAATATAAGATGTAGTCAGTTATTGATAAGTTTCCACATACTCTACAATTTGATTCAATGTTTAATTTTTTTTATATAATTCATGATTTTATTATACCTCTTTAAAGAAATTAAGCCTAGCAGACTTCCACTGCTGAATTTTCCTAATTGTTTTCTGTCCTAGTTAAACAGGAATTTTCCTAATTGTTTTCTGTCCTAGTTAACCTCCCAGTATTTAAATGTCAATTAATGTTTTCTCACATGTTTATGATCTACCTGAATGCTTTATAATTTAATCACAGGGTTTGCTCACAAAGTACTGAAACAATGCATAATGTTTCTCAAATTCTGACTCCTATTTATCACACTTCGTTTTAAAGCACAAAAAGATATGGTGTCACAATCTGATTTTTCAGGCTGAACAATTAATAGGTTTTATTTGAAACTAATCTCCTAATGGTCATTTAAAAAACAAACAAACAACTAGTGTAGTAAGCACGACTAGTTTTGCATTATA
>NW_005841839.1:624341-634662 GCF_000455745.1 Alligator sinensis | reverse complement strand
GTAGGGAAATAGAAATTTGTCAGCACTTTGCAGTATCAACACTGGGACTAGGTATAGCAGAACAATTTATTTTCAATGAGCATGCACAAAGTAAGATTTATGACTTTTGCAGCTCAGATGACATTTCTTACATAGTTGCCGAGCTACAGCAAATTAAAGAGATCCATGAATACTAAGGGGTGTGTTTTTGTAATGAGGGAGAAGAGACAGAAGCAATAAGAAGATAATTAAGGTAACAACTTGTGAAAAATTAAAGTGTTTCTGTCTTTCATTTTTGAATCTCTGAGCATAAACTTTGTAGTTGTTAATTTAATTGCTGATGTTCTCTGTATCCCTGAAGAATATTAAGGATTAATCATCTGGTTCATTCCAACAAGAGATAAGGCCTAAGTGAATTGAAATTTTACCAATTTAACCCTGTCTTCCTTCTAATATGACATGATTAACATTTTTCAATTAACAACACGTAATTATTCCACAAGGCTTGTTGCACTTACTCTATTTTTTTCAGTTGTATATTGTCTTTTTCAGGTATTTCAAAACTGAAATAATTAAAGGAGAGCTGTTTGTTCTCTTTCCTGTCATTTACACAAGTTCATCCATATTGGGAGAATATAAATTTGAGTAATCATTTTTTTCTTTCTTTCAAGATACCCTTTTGTTGTATTGTACTTTGTTTATGAACAAATGCTGATAAAGATGGTTCTGATGAGATGAACTTAGGGAAAACATCCTTCTTAATATTATTTTCAGATAGATAATTTTTAATATGTTTTTCCTGTCTTCATGAACCTATGAATTTTTTATTTTGTTCCTCAAAAAACCTACCATTATATCTCCATATTAAATACTGTTATGATAGTTGCCTGTGGGTGTTTAGATACAGACACAATAGAAAATGTAGCATCATCTTTAGGCTTCTTGATCTTTACTTAAATGTCTTCTTACGGGTTTTGGTGGCAGTGATTGGACAGCTATTGCTGTTGGCTGGTAGATAATCCAAAAGCAGAAAACTGGCAAAAAAATCATAAACTGATTCTTATGATTAAAAGAAACAAAGAAAAATCAGCTTCTTGGTTTGTCTAATGGGCAGAAGTTATCTGTAATTTGTACTTGGCAACTGTAAAAGGAAAACAAGCTTTGTACATGTTTCAGTGTAATTCTCTATCTAGCATAAACCCTGTCCATCTTTCCTCCTCATCCTCATTTTATTTTAGAATAACTTGAATTTTCTATTTTTATTTTTGTTTATATAGTTTAAATTAGAAATTTTTCATGATAGTCAAGTGGAGAAAAGTACACACAAGTGTCAAAATTGGGATTCATTCCCATATTTGCAGTGTGAAAACTTGATATATGGCCACAGACAAGTCACTTGAACCCTGCTGTTTATACCTGCGTTCATATATGCAAAGCAGAACTAGAAATACATAAGCACTTATTTGAGGAAAGTATTACCCTATTTCTTGCATACATTATGTACTCCCCCCCCCCCCCCCCCCCCCCCAAAATGAGCTCCCAAAAATTGTGGTACGTGTACTTAAGTTGGGAAGCTGATTTTCTGCCTGGGATAAACATACACAACTTTGATTCCATAGCAGTGTAGCATCTATGTGTCACAAACCCATCTGTTGGGCATGAACAACACATGCCCCTGGAGGCTGGGGGGGCACAGTGAGCTCCCACAGGCGGCAGCAGTGCTGTTGGCGCTGGGAGCATGGCAGCGGTAAGCAGGGAACTTCTGCAGACAGCCCTGGCACTGTCAGCAGCAGGGAGTGGGATGGTGAATGCTGACCAGTGGTTGGTGACCACCCGCAGATGCCACCAGCAGCGGCGGCCAGCAGTAATCACGGACTGCCCGCAGATACTGCCAGCAGTGTTGGCAGTGAGGGTGAGGTGGCGAGTGGTGACTGCCTGCAGGTGTCACCAACACTGTCGGCAGTGCCTTTTCTCAGGGGGTGCACGTGCACCCCCTATGTGTTGCTAATGCTGTGGGGGACCCCAGTTTCTCCCTACTGTGCTGCCACTTGCCCCAAGGAACAGACCCAGGTTATCCTGGTATAGCTTCTTATGCTAGGAAGTCTCATCTCCACTTCCTTTGTACTGGACTTTGTAGTCCCTGCCAGCTCTAGGTGCCCCCTTCCCTCCACCTTTTATGAAAGAAATTATAGGTCTGCCTTTCCATGGCAAAGGTAGCCTGGAATATCGCTCACACTGAAATAATTCTTTCTACAGTTAATCAGTAAGGAGATGCACAACAAAAGGATCTATTACATAGAACAAAAGAATTACAGAAGCAAAATGGACTCTAGGCTTGGAGACAGAAAAGCAAAACAAGCAAGGTTTCTTACCCTCTCATCTGGTTATCCTTTAGCCCTCCTCGTTGCCCTGCCAATATTTTTAGAGATTAGCTTTCCTTTTTATTCTATGAATCCTGAAAACTGTGGTCACTGAACTCCCAAAGCCTGAGATTCAGAGCCACTGGCCATTTACAGACATTACATTTTCTTAGGTTTGATCTGGACTACAGCCCTCACTATATATACGTGGACATATGTAGTCCAAACTAAAACTGTCCCCAGTCTGAATAAAGTAATCCTCATTGAAGACAGATTAAAGTTAATGCAGAGTAAGGCAGTCTGAACAAGGCTTAATGTATTAATTAACATTTATATATGGCAAGTATCTAGGACTTGCTGGTGCTTATACCCACTATCAGGTGTAACAAGTGAATGCAGTTTTGTGGCCCTGATTGAGAGTGGTGGGCAGTGTCCAGCACCTCCTGCTGTCCCTACTGCAGAAATGTATGAAAACCTCCCTGATGGTTAATGATTGTCTGTTCACAATGAATTTAATTTCAACTGTGTGATGCGAATCAGTTAAAACGGTTTAGAAAATGGTTTAGAAATTGTTTAGAAAATGGTTGATTCAATCCTAACTAGTTTCTAAAAAGTTGGCAAGGCACCTCTCCCATCAACATTATTCTAAATACACACGAGTTACCAGAGCCCTTCTGGCCTCTTTGGCTACCTGGGTCATTTCCTTCCAAATCCTTTGTTACAGAGGAGCTAATTTCCCCATTATAGGCAGACAGTGCCTTAGCAGTGTGTAGTTAATATATCACTTGATTATCTCCCAGTTATATCATGAAATTACAAAGGTACATTTATATCAAAAAGCATAATATGCCCAGATATGAAAATAATGAAACTGAGCCCAACTTCACCCTAGCTACTAACAGTATAGGAGTAAATCTAAACAGCATGGAAGTAAATCTACTTTGGGAGGATATCGCTGTAGGCCACATGGTGAACCTCAAAGGCAGCTTGGTTCTAGGGTGAATTAGTGACACTGTGGTATTACAATTCAGGCAACAGAGGGAGGCACTTGACTTAATGACTCATTGTTTGTAACTCCACAGGTGTTAATGATTGTGTCTCATATTAAACTAGTGTCTCATTTTTAACGATCTTCACCACTCATTTTTAATGGTCTTGTTCCACAAATCAAGCTAACCTTTGTTATATCAATTGGCTACCTGCTAGCTGTTCCTGGTCTCTTTCCTCCTATTTCACCACTCTGGAAATTCATTAACTATTTTCAAAATCATTCATCCACACACGGAGACCAGTTTTCAACAGCACCTAGGGTTTCAACTTATTTCAGGACAGGAAGGATGAGTCAGGTGAACATCAGTCTCTGTCCCTTCTCTATGCAGCCATAACTCTCGAAAAAATCTCTTTTTCCTTCTTTCTACCTTTCAAAATCAAGGTGTATATTATATTCTGTGGTGTGTAGTATGTGAGAAAATATGGTATTTCATTAATGACTATTACACATTTTGAGATCTTCAGCTTGGGAGGTATCATTTGACTGTGCATTTTCAGTTCCATATTCATCTTTGGACCAATATTAAAGATTAGTTTGGTTTTCTGGTAATCAAACTCAGTTCAGAAGCACCTCTGCTCTTAGTTTTTCAGTAGTACAGAGAGACATTTAATATGGTAGTGTTCAGCTTTAAGCTTCTTGATTTTGTGGGAGTCTGTGACTTTCTATCTATCTTGAATGGACTGCAATAAAGAATTCTGCAAGAATTTCGGTAATAGTTTTCTGTTTTTTAAGTTAAAATAACGGTGCAGGCCCTGTAAACATAAAGGAATATGCAAGAAATTGCTGGAAGTATTTTGCAGAATGGCTGGCAAATTGCAGTATGTTTAGCTGAAGGTAAAACAGATAATGCATTTAGGGGATTGTATTAATGACAGGCCTAATATGCCCAGTGTGCTTCTTTGTCTAGTTCACCTAAGGGAGTGGCCTTCTTTTGTGGAGTCCTATGGAGAAGTCCATTTGCATTGGCTACTCAGAGTAGCTATAAATATATCTTCTCAAAATATCTTTAGGATTTTTTCCCCCTTAATGAATATATTAAGTGTTGTCTTAATGAAAAATCAGTTCTGTTCTTGTCAATAGGTCAGGAAGTATCAACCTGAAGTGAGACATCTTCCTACTTCTTGTCAAACAAAATTGCATTAGGGAAGGAATGAAGGAAAGAATCAAGATCTCTCTCATGAAATGACTTTTCAAGACTTAATTTAAAACCACATAAAATAACTAAGCCTACAGCAAGGCGTGAGTGCCTGTTAGGAATTATGATTAATTATTATACTACTTATATGGTTTCTTATCTTTTAGAAACAAACAAAAATCATCTAAAACCTCATGTCTTTAAAAAAGAAACTTTAAATTGATAGAAAATCAAGTAGTGAGATCTCTTTGTGGTTCAGGAATTGATTCTTCTGAAGGAAAAAAAAGGTGAACCTACTGATTTAAAAATGACCATGTTCATTTGATGGCTGCGACACTGTGGCCCCCAGGAGTAAGCTCCTATGTAAGCCCCAGGAGTAAGCTCCTATGTAAGCTCCTATGTCTTTCTGTTGTTGAATTGTGAAACTCAGTTCAGGGGAAAAAAAGATCATCAGTCAAATACCTGCTAAATGAAATTAATATGTCCTAGATACATATCTTTCTGCATCCACTCCTAGGTCCACACACTTTCAGAAGCCAGCTCTAATAATTTTAACGTTCAAAGTCTGAGAGATGCTGCATAGACCCTTAGTTTGCATCTCTATATTCAGTGGTTGTTTATTTTCCCACTGTGGGTGTCTGAGGAGCCGTCTGGGCACTGTTCTCAATCTGAGGATTAACTCGGGGTCAAAATGACAATTAACAGCTGTACAGAACTCATCCCTTCCCTTCTTTCCCTCACTTTTGTCATGAGCAAGTTTTCCTGCATAAAATAAAAAACAAGCTGTTTTGTTCATTTGTCTTTAGTTTACCAGTTCTGCTCTGGCAAATACCACCTGCATTGACATCTTTTCTGAAGATTCATCCTCTCTGGGTGGATGGAGATGTCACCTTAAAAAAATTTAAGGCATCCCAGGGGCCAGGGAAATAGACATCCAAGCCCCTTGTTGCACTTCAAGTGGGCAAAAAAGGTAGCACATCAAGAAGTAGTTATATTTTGTTGTGCCTTAACTCTAAGGATGTCTATTTCCTCATTGTGACTCCTGGAGCTGTTTGAACATCCCATCTTCCAGGTATCCCAGTTAGCCCTGGGCACCAAACTCCACTCTCCAGGTCCCAAGGGCCCACCCCCACCTGCAAATAGCCCTTCATAGCAACTAGCTAGCTACCCTTGTTTTATTGCCACCCAAGAACAGGATTGGGGCCTGCATCTCTGATCACTGAAAACTCATGTGCTCCACACAACCACTCAGCCAGAGGCCCAGACGCCTGGGAAGGGATCAGGGGTTGGTGAGTCAGTTGAGAGGGTTGGCTCTGGCATCCTGGCCTCCAAGACATTACTTCCCCTTTGCCCCCAGACCTCTACCCTAGCCCCTCTTGCCTCCAAAGGCAGGGATTGCCCAGTGGCATACAGATTGACCACAAGGGCTGCAGTGAGAAGCTGCTGCCCACATCCTTTTGCCCCGTGTGGGTGTAGCTGGCATGTAGGTGGCTTGAAGGCATCAGACAGCCAAGTATTTCCCACTGTCACCAGGGCAGAGCACAGGAGCGCTGAGAGGGGACCCTGCAGCTCCTCTACCAACATTTTCTAGATATAGCTTCCCCATGGTACTTAGGCCCAATTTAAAAGCCATTTGAATTACAGTGTGCTAAATCAGTTGTTTCCCTGCCTGTTAAGGTCAGTTAAAAAGTGTCTTGAAGTAAATTGCCTTTTCTTCAGCTTTTCACAAGAGCCCAGGAGCCTGTTGAGTGTCTCTGCATTTGTGGGCCTGGGAGGGGAAGTTGGGAAGGGAAGTGGTCAAATTTACTTAAATGGAGCATTGTCATACAAGGACACCCAGACACTAGCAAAGACACCACCTTGGGTAACAATGGGGAGTCTTGATAGCCCCAAATGTGCCTAAAGTGATTCCTTTTCACAACAACAGCAGACTGTGATGCAGGGAGCAGGCCATGGCAGGGCATTGATTAAGCAAGAAACTCCCAGATTTTCAAAGGCCAAAGACCTCTCATGTTTTATACTGGGGATTCCTGGAGACTGGTATATATTTAAATCCAGATGCTTAATTAGTTGCCAGAATTGGGAGAGGGCTTTTATTTGAATTGTTGTCTGTATTTCCAGATCTTCCCTTATCACCACAACTCTTATTCTCATTCTGTGAACCTAGAGCCTTGAAAGATCCCTGGTTGGTTATGAGGTGATCCTGGACCCATTTCAGTGGCAGTATGTTGGGGGGGATTTCCATGTGGCAACTTGCACCAGTAGAGCTGGCTGGTCTCAGCTCAGGAATCTAGGCTGGCACAAATATGAAGGTCTTTTGCGTCCTTGATTTTTGCACCATGGAGCTGCTCTGTGCACCACACACTGTGATTAAACTGGGAAGGTGTTGGAGTGGCAGGTGTTTGGAGTGGCAGGGCAAAAATGAAGGGAACTGAGGCACCATTACTCTTCCCAGATTACAACAATTTTGTCCTCCGCACACACTTAAAATGTCATGACCCATCACTTCGAATAGCCAAGGAGCACGTGCAGAGAGATCAGAGGGAGCAGTGGTCAGCTCTGGGGGTGGAATGTCTGTTCTGTCAGGACCCCTCCTGGTGGAAAGATGTGATGTACCCAGCCTCTTTGTAAGCTTCATTAAAGTGTGATGTGTTTATTACTGTGGCATTATTTCTTGATTGCGAGACATGTGATGTCTGTATCAGTTCACAGTTTCATTCATTCCCATCCATCCTACTGGAAACACCCAACTGAGGCTCTTCCAGGAGGTTAGCAGGCCTGTTGCAGTATATTAATTCTGTGCCTTAGTATCAGCTGATAATCTCTGCAACAGAACCTAGGATTTATAAAGGCAATTAGAGCTCATTTTCTTTTTTTCAAAAATAAATAAATAAATAAATAAATAAATAAAAATAACCCTTTGCTACTGCAGAGGATAGTGAACAGTTTCCTCTAATTTTGTGTGGGGTGAGATGGCAGAATATAAAGCCAGCCTGGGAAATGGTGCTGTATCCAATGTTGGCCTTAATTACTAGGATTCCAGAAGGAAAGCTGATTATTTCTTAAGCTGAATAACTGGGAGTACTGGAAAGTGAAGGATGTATGAGGATCCTCTTTCATTGTTCTTCAACAGAAGGGGCTGATCCCTAATGACATTTGTGGACAGGGAGAAATGAGTTTTAATTAAATTTCAAAGAAGGGGAAGTTGTGTGTGATTTTTTTTGTTTGCTCATTATAAAGTGGCTTTAGTTTCAGATCTGTCAATGAAAAGCAAAGGAGACATTTAAATCGCAGACCTAAGTGCAGTGTCTTCCTTTGTCAGCTTTTGGGGAGCCAGCCAGTCTGTTGCATGAGTAATGCCTTAATATTCTTATCAACAAGACAGTTGAGGGGAAGAATCTCTGAGGAATGCTTCTGGCATCCAGCTGCCTGTAAAGAAGTGCAGCATCAGCTCCAGAGCATATTTAGAGGATGTACAATATGGTAAAAGTCTTGGGCCTGGTTTACTTTCATACTCACAACATTGCTGTCACTTGGGGAGGTGCACTGCTTTAGACCTACTTTGGGAGAATTGCTGGACATTATCAACATAAATGCAACCTGTAGGTATTTGGTATGAGTCCTAGAAATGCAAAGGAAAACCTATCCAGAAGAGGCAAAAGAGGCATTGTTTCCAGGGCATGTGTTTTCTTTGACCAATTCTGCTAGTCTTGATGTATGTTGAGGGATAAGAGCAGTACATATAAACTTCAACTCTTAAAGGCCTACTAGTTTAAAGAAGGATGATGGGGGGAAAAAACAGTGCTGACTCTTAGCAGGATAATATTTTAAATCCCCTGAGAGAGGTTCTCCTCATCTTGTGCTACCCTCCCAGGATGCTTCCCTCCTGTTTATCATATTTTGCCAATATAGTTTCTGCAGCACTGTAAATTATATGAGAGGCTTACTACTAACCTTGCTAGGGTTTGTAAACTTGCTTGTACTTATATTGTATCTTGTGAGGTAAAATAGGTTCAGTGGTGTAATTTCTAGTTGAATCTGGGCTGTCACACCCTTACAAAAAAAAAAAGAAAAAAAAAAGAACAAGGTGCATTTCTCTCTCTCTCTCTCTCTCTCTCTGTCTTTCTTCTTTTTTTTTTGGTTGTCAGTTCCTTCTCTCAGATGTGCTGTGTCCAGAATGTCCAAATGACCATGTAATAGGATGCACAATGAAGAATATAGCTTTCAACATGGAAAGTCTTCAGGTATAAATTGCCTCAAGAGCTACTTACAGTGGAAGTCTAGGATGAATGTGTTGATATGGATAGGACTTAGCACTACCAGAAATTATATCATGATGTCACCAGTACAAGTCAGTGGAGAAGTCTTTATAACTTAAGTCACTGGCAAAATGAATGATGTCATGAGTAAATGGGGATGACAACATTATAATGCCAATATGAAGAAAGGAGAATTAAAGGTGCACACAGGTCATTAAAAGATCACCAAAGAGGTGCATGAAATTAGTAAAAGCAAGAGGAAAATGAATTATGGATGTCACAACATCTTTAGCTTATTCTCATTATGCCTAGTAAATATGGTATGTTTCAGATGTTTCAGCAACATGTATGGTACAAGTATATGAAAGGAAGGATACAATAGAACCCAATTTTTTTCTATCTTCATGGTTTACAGTCCACTTAATTTGCAGTGGGCCGCTAAATGAAAGACACAATTCAGCTGTTTTTTGCAGCTTCCATTTTAAAGGGCATTGCTGCTTTAAGGCATAAGGGCATTATCTAGCCAGAGCATCTCAATGGTCCTGTGTGCTAGGGGTGTGTGAAACAGTCCATATTCAATTCAGATTAGGCCCAAATCAGGGACAGTGATTCAATTAGTTGATTTGGATCACCTTCCCAATTCGATTTGGCTGAATCCGAATCTGAAGATTCGATGCTGATTCAGAGAATCAGCGATTCAGCCATAGACACAGCTTTAAATATTTTTTCTACATACCTTGAAGTACCAGGTGTGACTCATGAATGCTGTGCTAGCAGGGTGGATGGAGCTGCCGAATCGAGCCGAATTTCTGCTAAATTGAATCAGCGACCAGAGCTTCGCACAGCCCTACTATGTACCTGTTTGTTGTGGCTGTTTGTGCCCACCTACTTAGAAAATGCATGTCTTCACAAGGAACTAAGGGTGCATACTGACATTCAGGAGGTTAGCAGGTTAAAAATGACTGCCCGGTCTAACTTAGCTTGCCCATATATAGACCTTACACTTAGATCCCTTGTTAGGTCAATCTAAGTAATGAACTCTACGGATGTTCTCTGAAGGTTAGGCTGGTTAAAAAATGGCTGGCCCAATCTAACTTTAGTTTACTTGAGAGGTGCTCTAAATTAGATCAGGACTGTTAGACTGATTTAACTTAATTTGGGGTGGGGGAATAGGTGGGCAGATCATGAAGTTGGGGGTTGGTCCACAGGAGGGGTTGTTCATTGGCGGGGTTTGGGAGCCTAAAAATAGCCCGTGCTGGAGTGGGAGAGAAACTCCTGCACCCCACCACTTCCCCCTATCGAGCTGCTAGTCCCGTGATCCTGCCCTCTCTCCATGGAAGAGTCCTAGCTGCCACAATCTGCCTGCCTCTCCTCCCATCCCAATGTACTTTAGTCATGCTCCCAGCACCATTGAATGCTGGTAGGACTGGAACTGGGAATGATTTGTGGGATCAGGAGCAGTTTGGCAGGATTGGAGGAGGAGGAACTGAGGGGTTGGCAGAATCAGAGAGGCTCTCTGTCCATCCACCATGGCCCC
>NW_005841839.1:589379-624129 GCF_000455745.1 Alligator sinensis | reverse complement strand
CCCCCCCCGGCCCTCCATGGACTCTTCTAGCACACCCAACCCCACCAAATTCTCCTGGACTTCACTAACCTTCCCACGGACCCTGCAAACCCCGCCCCCCCCAATTCTTTCCATCCATTCTGCTTACCTTAACCTCCCAAGTACCTAACCCAATGAAGAATCCAGGTTCTGTTGTAGCAGAATGGCAGTTTTATTGAAAGGGGCCACTGATCATGTACTTCCTCTCCTGCTGCCATTGGATTGTTTGAATAGCTCATTGACATAGCACTGAGAGAAAACTAGCTATAGTGATTAAGGCTTAGGTATTTGAAGGCCCTTAAAGGTTCTTAATATTTATTTATGTGCCTAAATCCTATTCATTTGAAGATTTGGGTTTAAGAATCTATTGCCACTGAAGCCACACATTTTTAATATCAAGGTAATGAGCCTACATGAGAGGTATGTATTACTAGCTAATCATATACACTAATGAGATTCTCAGTCAATGTGCATCTTTATCAACTCCAGAAGAGAGAAAAGTACTAGCAAACAGTACCACTATCATCTATTAGTCCTCCATTGAAAGAAGTATGGAAAGTAAAGGCATGGACAAACATAAAATTTTTAATGCTTGAAATGCATTTGAAGCTCTACAGAAATTGAATGGATAGATACACACAGTGTTATAGTGTTACAAACTGGCCTGATCTGTATTAAAAATGACCCAGGAGGAAAAAGAAATAACCTTAGAGTGCCTTGCAATGATATGTTAGCTTCAAGTCTGAAAATTAAAAGTGCTTCCAAAACAGGCAGAGTTTAAAGTGCTTAGTATGTCTGTCCGTACCCTAAAAGTATAGTGGTGTGGCTAGTATTTCAGATATAAATACATTACAGAAACTACCTTCAAGATTCAAGTAGCCATTTTTATAGCCATTTTTTTTATTCTATTGACATCTTCAGGACAATATATAAGTTAGCAGAAGAGATGCTTCCTCTGGGGAAAAGGAAGTTGGATCACCAAGAAATTCTATTTAACATGGAAAATGGGCATATCATCGCTCAGAAATATACAAAGTGTGATACATATGGTGTAAGCAAATATCTGTGGACTCCAGATGGAATGAGCTGAACTCCTGCCCTGGAACAGGAGATAGGATAGAACACTGCAAATGTTTCTCAGACAATACAAATTGTGCAAGTTGGTAAATAACAGGTTAGAATTTGAAAAGAGTCAATTCCCCCAAAATGCACGAAATATGACATATTGTGTATTTATTAGCACTTTGTCAAGAGTCTCATTCAAGGTCAAACATCTTGACATCAGCTGAAAAGGAGCAGGGAGATACAAATTTTTTTTTCATTTAGCTCACAGTTCAAATATACATATCTGTTGTTTAAGCTGTGCCACACACTTCATTATTCTGCCAAATTATGTATACATTAGATCACACAGTGATATAGCTTATTTATGCCTGACTCTAAGACTGTTTTAGGTAGGAAGAAATTCACAGTGAGTCCTTGCATTTGGTCCTATTACAGTTGATTATGCCACTAAATATTCAGAGGCTTCAGTGTCATTAAGTGTATGCAAGTGAAATGACATGGGCAATAGTACTCTCATCAGTGTAGGTTAATGGAAGGAAACTCATCTGATCATCTTTTCAGCGGTAGTCTTGTATGTTGAAAAGCTTTTCCTCATGCATATGCACAATGTGACAGTCTGCTGTGAAGTAGACTGGGCTTTGGAAATGGGAAGCTTCACCATATGCTTAGTTATTAAATGAATTCATAGGACAAACTCTATCACTGAAAACATGTGTAGTACAAGATACCATTTCAATTTGAAAATGAATTTAGGGTAAATAGAAGGTTGTAGCCCATGCACAATGTAGTTAGAATATGGTGTTGCTATGGAATCAAAAGAAATTTTATGCAAACTGTTAGATAGTATTCTGTTTCAGAATATTTGTACATTGCATTTTGTTAGGAATGGTAGAACTGTTCTGAATTTGAATGAATCTAAACGGCAGGGGTTCCGAGCACTTGTGCCAAACTCAAATCACATGGAAATTTATGGGAGTTGGATCAGAAAATGCTATGTCTTACAATTAATGTCATGTATCTAATGGTGTAAGTAGACATAAACTTGAGGAAGTCAGCATGCATTAAGTAGAATGATGTGTAACAGAATACTCAAAAATAAACATGGTTTGAAGGTTCATTTAAGAAAAAAAACAAAACAAAAAGGGTTTTCTTAAGAAATTAATTGAGCAAATGCAAAGATCAAGGAAACTACAAAATTGGAAGTCCCAGTTTTATGATTTTAGTATGCTCAATCTGTAGATTTGAAGGACAATATGAAGTAGTTTATCAACTTGGCAAAAAATGGCATCAGAAGGAAATGGATTTCTGTCATTGAAAAAAAATTATAGCCATTAAAAAAAACCAACCCTCCCCCAAACAGTGCTTTACTTTAAACATGGTGCATTCCCACGCTAAGCCCTGTATATACCCAGAAGAGGCAACGCTTTCTTTGGACCTGACTCACCTGACATCTGTAAAGATTGGGTGCTTCAGTGCAGCTGTTTTGGTGCTTTTTTCTAATAGCTGATTGAATCAGCTTTAGCTAAAAGTGGCAAAAAATCCCTGCTGAAGCACCCGATCTTTACAGATGCTGTGGAGCCACATTCAACTAACGCGCTCCTACTTCCAGTAAAGCACGGGGCTTTTTTTAAAGTCTGCAAGCAGCCTGTGCGCCATTTTTTGGTCTCACTAAAATCATTATTCTCTACTACAATTAAAATTTTATTACCTGGCTTAGTCTGTAAATACAGTAAAGTATTGTATTAGTTAAGTGCATTGAAATTTCAGTGGCTTGATTTGTTGCTTTTTATTTCCCCTTGTTCTCACATATACCTGAGTTCATAAAATGAGAGGGGATGGAAAATAGCAGGATCCTAGAAGCACGGTTCCATATTTTCTTTTAGAGTACGCAAAGCAATTCTGTTACTACATTGTCATGTCAAAGATTGTAGCGAGGAAAAAATATAGTACAGCATGAATTAATTCACTTGACAATAATTGCAAATGAAAATAAGGAATGGTACAAACTTCCCCTCATCTCATTATAATGTTAAAACTACAAAATTGTTCACCCTGAGCCATGGATCCAATCAGAGGCTGTAGAACCCTATCATGTTGTGTTTTTTTCTGACTTTAGTGGCCTAGTACATCTCGTCCCCATTTTAGACAGCTGCTTCTCTAATTGAACTTCTACCATTGAAAAATATGCATAGCAGAGCTGTGCTTCACCATGTTTCCTGTATGCCTTCCCATCTCCCTGTCTTAACACACCATTTATCTGGGCATCATGTTGGCTGCACTGTCTTGGTTTTATAGCAGCAAAGTGCTGCCCTACACATAGTCATTTCACAATACCAGAAACACAAAATTAGAGAGTTTAAAATGTTTCTAAGGAAATACTGAGAATCTTTTCTGCATTATGAATTCTCAAATTGACCTCACATTCCAAGAATCAACCATTTCACTTAGGATAGCAGAACCCACCTACCTACTTCTTTGTTATTTACCTTTCTATATACTGAGAACCTCTATAAAAATCTATGGGAAGTGCTAGGCTTTGTAGGGTGGGTTGTTTGTGGAGTGGTGATACATGTGGACTCAGTATTTTTACACGTGCTGCCAACATTGTGCCAGGCCCTTTTAATTGCAAGCCATGCTGATTAAAATACACGTGTCATTGTATCAGCATCATGTGTATCAGCGGTACAAAGCACCCCCGCTCTGAGGAAATGGCAGCAGTGTGCTTTAATCTAAAGCACATTGAACGTGTTTTAGTTTAAAGAGCACCACCGCCATTTTCTCAGTGCACCGCACCGCTAATACATATGACATGTGAGGCTGCCAGAGCATGTCAATTTACATGCTCCAGCAAATTTGATTCATCTAGACCATTGGAGCAGGCTCCCTGCATGTCTGTAAGTGCCCCAGCAGACTAATTAAGTACCTTAATTCCAGAGCTGGAGTTTTGGAATGGAAAATCCTCTGTCTTCAGCATGATCCTTATTTAAATCTGAGGCAAAAGTATTTTCACTCACAGCACAAGATTGTAAACTTGGACACCAATACTTGACAAGTTTACAAAGCATGAAAACAGACATCATTCCAACCAAATCTTCTACCCAGTTTGTTCCTATCTATCTTCTGATTTCATTAAGAATGCCCATAACCTAAACGATGGTATCTCAGATAGCACTAAATGGTTACCATTTTGTAAATGTTGATGTTTTGCGGGTGGCTGCAAATTTGACCTGGAATGAGAAAGTCCAGCTCTACATAAAAATGTCATGATTTTCACAGCAAAGCATATTTTTATCCATGCTGAAAGAATCTTTCTTGTTCTGTTAAAAGAAAAGAAATATGTGTGTGTTGATATGTGTGTGTGTAGGTGAACACACTAATACCTTCATAGAATTACACTTTGTAATGTCTAAAATTATTCTAGTATATGTCATAGAAAACTCCTTGCTCAGTTGTGGGGGTGGGGGTGCAGAGGGCGGACCAAGAAACAAAACAAAAAACAAAAAAATCAGAAAAGATCAACTTAGCTTTACAAATATAAAGGTGAAAATAATTTTACAAATATAAATAATTGCATCGGTGGATAGTGAAAAAAGTATTACCCATCTTCCTCGTGGAAGTGTGAAACCCTTTAACAGAGGCAAGATTTCTTATGGGTGATACTTTTTACTAGATTAAGTATATGGTTGGGAAAGATTTAGTCAAGCTTTCAGTTGGGATGGCAACAGTGGCAGTGGTGATAAGCAGGGGGTGGCTTCCTTCACCCTGGCCAGTCTCCCAGAAGCAGGCATGGAGAGCGGGAACCCACCCCCTCCTATCACTGCTGCCACTGTCTCAGCTGAGCCCTGTCCCCTTACAGCCTAGCTAAGGCATGTAGGAATGGCTTGGAAGCTTCCCCTGCCCTAGGGACATCAGGGAAAGCAGCAGTGGCAGAAGGAGGAAGGGGAAAAGGAGAGGGGAAGAAGTGCCTCTAAGCATGGATAGAAATGGTGGCGAGGGATTCTCACCTGCTTTGGGGACTTTAAAAAATGTCCCCAGAGACTCCCACAGGTAGGCCCACTTGGGAGGGGGGAGCAGGGATTGTGTAGCCATATCACTGCATCCTCTCTGAAGCCACCCTTGGTTCTGACTCTCTAGATTTTTCTTCAGCGTTTTTCAGAAACAACAGGAAGTGAATATGCTAGCTTGTCATGTAATGAGCTTTAAGTATAATTTTATCATGTCCAATCATTTAGGTTTTTCGTGAACCAGGAAGTAAATTATCATCATCTTCTGTATTAATGGACCCCACGTTGGACTTAAGGCACCTGTCCATAACTTCTGTGAATTGAGTGGCACCCAGTTTCAAAAACTACTTTACACATTACAGTGCTTACTGCCTTGCAGAGGGGCTGAGAAATTGGGGTAGGGGATTGGCCAGGCAGAGACAAGCTTGAACCTGTACTTATCTCCCTGCACCTTGCTTATCACCTCACATATCATAGCACCCTTCAAAAGATCTAGTGGTACTTTGGGTGATACATTACCTTAGTTGAAAATTACTGATTTATATAATGTAAACTGCAGCAAATCTGTAGCCACTTGTCTGCATACTTTACAATGACAGTGGAGACTTCATAAAGTACAGCAGGCCCCTGTAATTCAAGCTACAGAAAAATCTACCTTAAGTGTTGAGATTATAGGGCTTCTGGAAATCAGTAATTCTGTGCTTTACATTGGTGATACTGATTCACATTAACCAGCTTATTACAGTACTGAATAAATTATTAGGAAACACAGTCCTGTTTAGTCTTTTTCATTACTATGCTTCAAAAGCGAACAATTCAATTCATCCAAGAAATTGAAAAAAAATTGCAGTGTCCTTTCCTCTTCTTGTGCATTAAAGTATTAAAGTTGTGTTGTTCTGCACATATAAATGCATATATCCTGGGAAGAAATAAGATTACTTTTTGTTTAACTAGGGTAATAGGTCCCAGGGCTTTGAAAGCTGACTTTGCTTGGTTTTGGGTGGTGAACTTGTAAAGGCTTACATGTTTCAACAGCATAGTGAGCTAGACAGGTTTTCCCAGGGGCCCTGACATTTACTATAACTTGTGTGCGTGTATCTATCTTCAACTTCAGCAAGCTGTTCACTAGAGAGCTGAACTCTTGTAAATAAGCCCCTCCAGGCTTGGTTGGAAAGCATGGGATCTCATGGCTGTTCACTTGCTGGACTGAGGCTAGAAAGCAAGCCTGAAATCTGATAATATTTTTATATTTACATGTGAAGATTCATTTGTTTTATCAGAAAACGGATATTTTTGCTGAAAGCCTGTGTTCAAAACACACTTTCTTTGGGAACTATCTGTTAAATATGATCTCATTCTCTAACTACAGATTAGATGCTTATCAGGTTCATTTTTTCTAGTGAGTTACTGAACCACATGTAAATTCTCATGCATTCATGCACACAAAATTTGGCATCTATAGCCCACAATAGCCACGAACGTTGATTTTTAGGGCCAAAGGCCATACTTAATTTGCTCCACACATGGTACTAATTATAGTTTCATAATGCAGACAGGCAGGAAGTATACATGATATAGTGTATAATATCTATATTCAGACAAGTCTTTCTATTGTGTATACATAGGTTTCTTATTGTTCATCATACCTTCCTTCATCTCATCCCTATGCATTTTTAACTGTACTTGTTGTTTTCTTAAACATACTCCAGATTTTGGTTACATTTACAGCAGTATTAAGCTTGCTGTTTTACAGTGCCATGACTGTGATGATGACCTTTCCTACTCATGTCAAAGTTCCTACTGTTTAAAAAAGCTAACAAAATACTGGGATATATAAACAGGAGTGTGTTAGATAGAACACGTGAAGTAATACCAGCCCTGTACTAAGCACCAGCAGAGTCTCATCTGGAGTATCCTGGTCAGTTTGGGGCACCATTCCTCAATAAAGTATAGATCAGTATGGAGACTCCAGAGGAGATCAGAAGTCTAGAATATATCAGAAGTCTAGAATATATGACCTATGAGCAAAGACTTAAAGAACTAGAGAAGAGAAGACCTGGAGGGGGAGACATGATAATAGGCTTCATATTGGTTACTGTAAAGGGAAAGATAAAGGGAAAGACACATTGGTCATGTGTAGACAAAATGAGAGGCATGTGTGCATGACACTTTAAAATGGGCTAAATGCTTTTGAACCGCTTTAATGGTGTTGGTGTTTGCATGCATTGGTGGTGTATTGCACATTAATTCCAGATGCTGTAGGAAATTTGGCACCTTAAATGACTTGGAGCACAGCAAACTAAAACTCCTTCAAGGAGTTTTAGTTTTCTGTCCCTACAGCTGTGGAGTGAAGCACTAGGCTCCATGCAGCTTCATGGCTCTGTGGGAAGCCCTGCAGGCAGCCTGGCAGCAGCCCAGGAAAGCAGGTGCTGCCCAAGAAAAGCGATGAGCCTAATTTTTTTCCCCCCTTGAGCCTGCCTGTCTGCCTGAGCTCAGTGGGGGCCCAGTGCTTCCCTCCATGTCTGTGGTGCCCCCTGGGACTACCTGAGCCAGGTGCTTGTGGGCGGGTGCCGCCAGTGGGGGGGCGCTGCCACTGCCATGGAGGGAAGCACCAGCACCAGGGCCCCCACAGCCCAGGGACCACTCCACCTGCCAGCAGCTTGCCCTCCCTGCCAGAGAGGCGGGTAAGTCAGCAGGGTGTGTGCACAACATGGGAGTTTAATCAGCCCTAAATTGAAGTGGTGTTTTTTAAAACCCACCGCTTCAGTTTAGGGCCCTATCCTCAGGTATGGAGACTTTTCTCCAAGTTTGGTGTCATCAGCGAACTTGACCAGTCTGCTTTGACACCAGTGTCCAGATTGTTTATGAAGACATTAAAGAGTGCAGGTCCAAGAACAGAGCCTTGGGGTACAGCACTAGTCACTGAGTGCCATGTTGATTTGGTTCCATCAACTACCACTGTCTGGGTCTGACCTCGGAGCCAGTTCTCCAGCCATCAGATTATGGAGTAGCTGAGGCTGTAGTTGCCCAAATTTTCCATGAGGACATCATGGGACACCAGGTCAAAGGCTTTTTTAAAGTCCAGATATATGACTTGTAGTATATATCACCATACACTATGGGTTAAGAATTAAGGGCCTGCCAAATTATTACTGTATTCTGGGGGTTGGTTTTGTTTGGCTGGAGTGTTTACCTATTGGTGGCAGGAAAATAAGCATACTATGGGAGCATCTACACATGCAATTAATGCAATACAATAAAATCCAGTGTATGTTGCACCAGAGTTTATTGTTCCCAGGCATTGCATTTACATGTGTGATTGGGACCACAGCACATTGAGCAGGGTCAGAGCAGCCCCAGCTAGCAGGGGGTCCAGGTGGTCAATACTTGTGTTTACAAGTAGTAACCTACGGTGGAGTTAATTGGTTTACCGTGGCCTAGTAGGGCCACATGTGTAGATGCTGAGACTTTATTGTGGAGCTCATTAGGCAGCTCTGCAGTAAACATCTTGTGTAGATGTGCCCTGTGGAACTTAAAACAGTAAACCAAAATTAACTCTGCTGAAGTTTAAACTATTCATTCATTCACGGAAGAAAAAGACTGTATATACATCATTATAAAAATTTGCCTTCTGCATTTACAGTTTTGCACCATTAAGAAAGCAAGCAGCATCTGTTTTTTCCATGAAGAGCACGTTGTGTTTGCTAAAGCTAAGAGGGGGAAAAAAAGCCCTTCTTTTTAAGACAACAATTTTGCTGATAAGCTTCACTCTTCCTAAAGCCTTTGTCTTTGTAAAAGCAGCACCAGTTTTACTATACAGTAAAGAAGAACATGGTAACTTGGGATCATCTGGGGTTTTTTGTTAAGTCCTCCTTAGCATCTCAATTCATTTTACAAAGAAGTAAGGACAAATCTTTAATTTGGGTCATTGTACCTTCACTGAAGTCTTATGGACTGGATGTCAGTTGGAACCACAGAGCTGCTGAACTGATTGCAAGTTGGCTAGCTACATCTGTGGGTTAAGGAACACCCACAAACTAGTCCTGTTTCTTGTTCCTAGCCTTCTGTTCCTCATGGAGGCTTCCTGTAGTCTCCTTTCTGCACAGTTTCCCTAAAATAGATGCCCCGTTTTTCATTTTAAATATCCAGCCCTCTTAACCATAGTGAGGGGTAGAACAGAAAGTGAGAGTAGCAATTTATTTTCTCTACCATTTTCCTCTTATACTTTCCCAAACTTTTTTTTGTTATCAAAAAGAAAAATTTTAAAAATTTGATTATGTGAATGTCAGGCATTGACATCAGGTACATGTTGGTCACTTATTGGGAGGCGGGGATGGTCTTTTGATAAAATCCAAGGCCTGAAATTTTTGCTCACAGTTGCTAGGGAAATTGGCTATTGCTTCTACTCCTAAACTCTCCCCTTTGTAAAATGGGAGTAAAAGTGCAGTGTTAATAACAGAAAACATTGGCTGTGCTGTACTAATCACTGTATGGGCAAATAAAATATTTGCTAGAATGACAGGCATATATCCTTCTATCTGTGACATACTTTGACCTTAGATCCAGTCAGGTTCACCTTTTGGAGACACCCCAGTGGTGTTCTCTCACATTTAGGGGTGCCCTTCACCCCAAACCTCTCACTATCATCTGCTTCTTGACAGACTGAAATGCTCCAAAGGTCACCTCCATGACCAATGGCACCTCACCTTTACCTGCCTCACCAAGGTTTTGCCAGTCTTAGCCAGCTAGAATAATCATAACGTTATCCAGTAATCAGCTCAGAAAAGATAGATTCCCCCTCCTTGGAAGAAGCCTGTCTGTATGGTCAAATGCTCTGAAATCATAGTAATCTCTGACAATAAGTATAAAGATAACAAAAAAGGTTTAGTATGAAGAATAAGAGCAAGTATAATAAATCAGTAACCATATACTGAGAAATAGAGATGAGTACACAGAGAAAATAGAATATCAGGACAATATTCCAATTTTACACTACATCTTATACCCAAGAAAGCAGCTTCTACTAAGCCTGGTATCTGAGAGCCTCAAGTCATCCAATGTGCCCAGGAAAACTGAAGACAAACATTTGCAATCATGGTATGTCTTAAGTATAGTTTCTTATCTGGCCCTATACATACATTATCAATTGGATTCTTGGGAAGCCCATACTATGCATACAACTTCTTGCCCGCCTACAAGTGTGTATTCATCTACCAGACCAAATGGTTTTCCCAATCTAATGACCAGGAGGATATTTCCTTCCTTTTAGGCACAAAGGCTAGGTACAAATGTTGCACATATTGTGCGGGCAGAAAGCACTGTAAAGCTGTAACAGAGTTTCATGGCTCCTAAGAGCACTTAAAAAAGGCAGATTGTGCTCTGAGGGTGCCTATACATGTGCAGTGAGGCTTCTCTGATGCATTGTAATTACAGCATGTTAGAGCAGACTCAATTAATCCAGCAGACTCCAGCATCACATGAATCAGCATCCCCATGCTGAAAAATGGTGGTGGGAGTGCTTTAACTAAAGATTGTTCTATGAGCCATTTTTCAGCATGGGGACACTGATACACATGATGCTCTGGATGATTTAGAGCACCTCTCAGAGTCACCCTAAATAAAGCACTCCGCCCCCACTGCCAGAGCATGTATATAAATGCCCTAAGGGTACAGACAGAAGTGCAGCTCCCAGTTGTAACTCAGAAATATTTCTGCAAAGTGTTCTGAGCTACAATGTTACCCCAGACCAAACAGAAGTTCACTGTTGGTTCCAGAGGGGAGGGGAATCTAGCTGGTGAGGGCAGTCTTCAGCCCCTCCCCCTCCCCACACACCACTAAACGTCTTTACGTTTCACTCACAATCTAACTTGTAGTGCTTTAAGTAAAGTACAATATAAAGTGCAGGGGTTTTTTTGAACATCTGTACTGAGCCAAACATTGGCTATCACTTAATTTCCCCACTGTGAGAAATCTCCTTCCTGGAATAGCCTGTTCTCATGTGTCATTCTTACAGGTCTCTTCTTTTAAAATATAAATTCATCATTGTCTGGAAGGACCTGGCTTGAGTGCCTTAGGCAACCTTGGCACCTTTACTATTTGGTGAGTAAACAAACATGGGAGACAAGGTAGACATTATATACGTAGACTTCCAAAAGGCTTTTGATCTAGTACCCCAGGATATCCTTGTGGGAAAACTGGAAGATTGTGGGCTCAGCTACTTGACAGTTCAGTGGGTAGGAAACTGGCTACAGGGTAGGACCCAGAGAGTTCTCATGAATGGATCTGAATCATCCTGGCACAAAGTGGCCAGTGGTGTCCCTGAGGGGTCCATGCTTGGACTGGTGTTTTTCTACATCTTTATCAATGATTTGGTGGAGGGAGTAAAAATCTTGCTGGCCAAGTTCATGGATGACACCAAGTTATGGGGCAGCGTGGTCACATCAGAAGATAGCCTGCAGATACAGGCAGACCTGGACAGGCTCAAGAGTTGGGCAGACTGGAACCAGATACAGTTTAACATTTCCAGGTGTAAGGTGCTCCATCTGGGGATAAACAACCCTCAACATACATACAGGCTCGGTGGTGACAGCTTGACTTGCACCACGGCTGAAAGGGACCTAGGGGTAATGATTGACCATTCCATGAATATAAGCCATCAGTGCAAGGCGGTGGTCAACAGGGCAGATAACAGGCTGGCATGCATCAACTAATGCATCTGGCGTAAAACTAAGGAAGTAATGCTCCCACTCAGCACTGGTGAGACTGCAGTTAGAGTACTGAGTCCAGTTCTGGGCACCGCATTTCAACAAGGATGTGGAAAAACTTGAGAAGGTCCAAAAACTTGAGAAGGACCCATATGATCAGGAACTTGCAAAGCAAGCCATATGAGGTAAGGCTGAGGGACCTGGGCCTCTTTAGTCAAAAGAATAGAAGATTGAGAGGGGACTTGATAGCAGCTTACCACTATATCAGAGGAGTGCATCAGGAGCTTGGTGAACAACTGTTCACTAGGGCACTCCTGGGGAACACCAGGACCAATGGATATAAACTCCTGGAAGGCTGCTTCAGGATCAATTCCAGGAAAAAAAAAAACTCCTTCACAGTCAGGGTGTCCACACTGTGGAATAAACTCCCTCCAGAGATGGTGCAGTCACCTACCCTGGAGGTTTTCAAGAGGAGATTGAACAGTCACCTCACTGGGATTACCTAACCCCAGTTGTATTCCTGCCTAGAGTGGGGGGACTGGACCCAATGATCTGCAAGGTCCCTTCCAGCCCCTGAATCTATGAATGTCAGATGCTAATTCTCAGGGATTACTATTTCCATGTGTGAATAGTTGAGGACTGCTTAAGTTAATCAGTGCCCTACTAAACAGTCTTGCCTAAAATATGAAAATAGATAAAAATTAAATTTATATCAAATACATCTTGACATACCTGTATATAGAGATTATACATGTCATATCAGTAAAACAAACTCAAGAAATCATGCATGACAGTCTACAAATACCTCAAAATATTGTAGGTTCATGATAGTTAATATAACATCCATTGGAACAACACGTACCTAACGTTCTATGATCCTGATTGTATGTCATGTAAGTTGGGCCAGGTAGTCAAACTCAGTCTTTTAGCAAAAAACCTGTGTGGCATACCTTTATTACAAGACTTAACATAATCCCTTTCAGCCAATTAAGTAAATTTGTATAGTCCAACTCTAACTCAGGTTTTAGCTTAGTTGTTTCTAACAGTCCCCTGATGCAACTTTCCAAAGCGTTGATTTTATAGTTTCATAGTTGGTAGGGTCAGAAGAGACCCGAGCAGATCAAGTCCGACTCCCTGCTATGGGTAGGAAAGAATGCTGGGGGCAAATGACCCCAGCAAAGTGATTATCTAGCCTCCTTTTGAAGACGTACATGGTAGGAGCCAGCACCACTTCTCTTGGAAGTTGGTTCCAGATCCTAGCCACCCTGACTGTGAAGTAGTGCTTCTTGATGTCCAGCCTGAAACTATTCTCAGTCAACTCATGGCCGTTATTCCTAGTTACTCTTGGTATTGCTCAGGGGAATAGGGTCTTTCCTGCTCCCCGCTGGCTGGTCCCCCTTGGTAAGTTTATAGATGGCCACCAGACCCCTCTCAGCCTTCTCTTGTGAAGGCTGAACAGGTTCAGGTCCCGTAGCCTCTCCTCGCAGGGTCTGTCCTGCTGCCCCCGGATCATGTGAGTGGCCCTCCTTTGGACCCTCTCCATGCTGTCCACATCCCTCCTGAAGTGCAGTGCCCAGAGCTGGACACAGTACTCCAACTGTGACCTGACCAATGTCACATAGAGGGGGAGGATCACCTCCTTGGACCTGCTTGTGATGCATCTGTGGATGCATGACAAGGTGCGATTGGCCCTTGTCATACTCAAAGCAAAAGAATACAGAATGTCAAAGATCTTTAAACCTTCTTTGGATCTTTGTGTTTTCCATCTTTATGAACAAAAGAGAAAATGTCTTCTGTATTTCATTTCAAAATATATTAAGAGCATTTTCCCCATTATTGTATTGGAAAGCCTCCACTCATGGGACATACATAGCTGTTGACATCATTTTGAAATGCTAACTGCTTGACATTTTGGGGATCTAGCCTCCATTTTTTCACCTGCAGTTTTGCTTCTCCAAAATAGAAAAAATATCAAAAGCAGGCAGGGAGCTTCCCCCTACCTAATCTGGGAACCCTTGTTCTTTAAGTATGCCTTATAACTATGATTCATATTCCAAGTATTTACATTAGGAGTTGCAGGCAAAATATTAAAACTACTCCTGAAATTTTGCCTCTGCAATGACTGTGGTCTCTTAAATTTATCCTCAAGGAAAGATCTGTGGTTTTTTTTGTTTTTTTTTTAATTAAGGAAGCAGTTTAAGTTGTTCCCTTCAAATGCTTTATTTATTTATTTTAGGTCTAGATTGGATAAAGTAGAAGGTTTTTTTTTTTTAATTTCCCACATGGAAATTTAAAATCCCTTGAAATATTTTAAAACATTAACTATGGTTAAGGGATTAAATGAAGCAAAATGGTTTGCTGTACGTTGAATCAATCAGAATTAAAGTTCATTTATAAGTGACAGATTTTTCTTTGCACAGCAACTTTTTTTAATACCCCTGGAGTGAATGACTTTTCTTTTTAATATACTCTGTTACCTGTGTTTAATGAAGTGGTTTAGGCATTCTGGGTGGGTTACTTATGAATCTGAATCCTAAATCAGATGAAAATTTAGCTTCAGGAGCCCAATGCACTAAGACTAGCTTTCCCAATATGAGCTAGGTGGCAGAATTGACTAAGAAAGTGGTGCTTAGCAATTCCATAAACTCGGAATCCCAGCCTGTTCAGTGAGTCATGTAAAATGCAGTGCATTGTAACTTTATATTTTTGGGAGAAAAAGAGAATTATCTGCTTATATAAAATACATTTTGAAATGTTTTATGCAGAATACCTTTAAGCAGGTGTATGCTAATTTGCAAAGAGCTATGGGCTCTTGATGAAATGGGAAAATGCATCTTGTTTTGTAAATTCAATATGCGTATTTAACAGTCCAAGTTTTACAATTATTTTTCTGGTGTATTACACAGTATAAGGTTTACAGAAGGATTCTACTGATAGTATATTTCCCTAAGGTTCTCTGCATTGCCTTCCCAACTTTCCCTGCTTCGCGCTCTCTATTTGTCTTGAGGCTGATGGTGAGAAAGGATGAGAAAACAAATATAATAGATGTTAGTTAGATGGTTTAGTGTACTACTGGACATTTCTCCAGTATTAGGTTGATGACTTTGGTGTAAGACCATATAGAATATTAGTGTTTATCATAGAAATTGCAAGTTCAATCCCTGGATATATAGGTATCCAAACATCAAGATCTGAGCATACAGTCATAGAATCATAGAGAAGTAGGGCTGGATGGGATCTGGAGAATTAATCTATTCTAACTCCCTGCCTGGGGCTAGACCAACCCTATCCAAACCATCTTATCCAAATCCACTGTCTAAACTTTTGGCAAAACTGCATAGTCAACCATGACCCAAAACCCAAGAATTAACACCTAACATACCATGGGGTAAAGCAGGGGGAACTCAGCGTCCAACACTGTGCTGCTGCAAGACTGTTAATATATACTTGCCAGTCGCAAACATCAGTGGATTAAGAAATAGAGCACTTGGCAGGGAATGTTCACCTGTCATCCAGTGTGATCCTTTAATCTTTGTAATACACCATGAGAGAATTTAACTCCTCCAAGACCATCTCTTCCAAATATGTTAAAGAACCTTAGAGACTTTAATTTTAGTATCTGAATGGAAAACAAAGCAAAGAAAATATTCTAGTGGTTTTTTCTTGTTTGTGTTTTGTCTTGAAGTGTAATAAAGCAGCACTGAAGTGATAGCAACGTAGCGTTGTCTAAAGACTAAGAACAGAGCTGGGAGTCTGGAATTCCATGAGTGGTAACCTGCCTTGTTCCACTGCTTCACTTTGACTGTGTTCAATTCATTTAAAATATGTCTTATTTTTTCCATAGGTTAAATGGAGGTTTTATGTACAATAGAGGTATTAAGTATTATGTATTATGTACAAGGATGTGGTGACAGTGGTGGCTGATATTATTATTCTGAGCTCCTAGGAATCCTAGTCATGGACTAGGGCTCCATTTGCTAGAGGATGTACAAACACTAATGAAAAGATATTTGCTGCCTGAATTAACTTAAAATCTAAGTAGCTCTGATTAAGGCATACTTTATATTAACAAAGTGAAAGAAAGTAAGTGCTATATACAGCTAATTTTTTTTCTTAATTTTGTCATCATCAAATTTGTTTTACATTTTTCATGTAAGCATTTGTTTATTTTTGGGGTTTTTTTGTTTAATGCTGGTATAATTTATTTAGTAGAAGATGACAACAGGAGTCGGTGGTCCTGATTATTGGTCTTTTTCCCAGGTCCAATTGTATTTAGCAATTTTAGATTTTGGACGTACAAAAATAGCTGTGCAAATTGCATTTCAAAGATGAACATAGTTCCCTGGTTCCATTTCAAAGATCTGTTTCACTCTAGCAGACTATTTATTATATCATTTTATAATATATTATATTATAAATATAATGGGGTATTTTACTGGCAAAGGATTGTACACTAGAACAAATAGTAAAGAATGCTTGCAAGCAGAACAGCTAGACACTTATTTGGGATAGAATGCCAGATGAGTCACACACATTGTAGTGCCCACTGGACAAGAAATTAACACCGTTGAAAACTTTCTCCCTTGAGTGTTTGTTCTAAAGTAACCCAAATCACATAAATTCAACCTTTTTTTTAATCAGAATTTTGTGTTAAGCAGTTCTTTATCATCATTGTCTAGAATGGTCAAGCATGGAAGGTGTTGATTGGTAAGAATATTTGAAGATATAGTAATACCTTCAAAGAATATTTGAAGATGAGGTTCAGACACTTAACAAAAACTAGATGGGTTTATGCATCTGATTATTTCAATAGATTATTGAACCTAACACATCTGAGAGATTAAGAGTAGGCTGTTTAAGGATTTCACCAAATGGGAATAGCCTACTATGCTACAGTTTTTATCTAGGTCACTCTTGGAAAAAATGTATTGAGGAGTAGATACTTCTAAGAATTTGTTTGTTTAGCTATAGTTTGTTCATTTCTTGAGGCTTGAGGTACCAATAGATTCTAAAATACTCCTACACACACACATGCACACACATTGTATACCTTTGTTTCAGTAAAACGTATCAGCGACAAAAATCCTTGCTGCTTGTCAAAAAATAATCTTGTATGTACAACTTTAAGGGATCATCTTGAAATCATGCATTAAGATGCAATCCTTAATTACATATTGTTTTTAACACAAGATCCCCTGCCTTTTGCATATGTGTGAGGGAATGAAAGGGAAGCTGGGTGCTGAGCCCAGGTTACCCAAAGGAAAAATATGTACCCCGGAGGAGGAAGATGCCCTGACCAGAAACACTGCTGTTGCTGCTGCCTCCAGATTGGAGGAAGGACCCGAGGAAACACTACTTCCAGCCATGGAAAGAGGTGGCATGGGGAGGATGCCAGAAAGCCAGGCAAAGAGACACCACAGGCTTCTGCAGCCAACAGGGTCCCAAATTCTCCAGTGGGAGAAGTAAGGAAGCCTGCCGAGCAGAGATGGTTGGAGGACCATCATCCTGAAGAAGAGTACGGAGCACCAGGGATGTGTAGAAGGCAGTGACAGAGAGGACCACAGCAGACCAGACTCTGAGAAAAGGATCTGATCCAGACAGAGAATAAAGCAAGAGCCCTAACAAGGGTGAGCCAGAGGGCTGTCAGAGAAACAGTCTCTCTCCTTTTTTTTCCTTTTGTTAGTGGTTTAGGTTTGTTGTCTCTCAGCCATACCAGGCAGGAACAACAGAGAACATGAACAAGGGAATGATTTAAGTTAATTATGGCAAATTGATTTGAACTGAAAAGCTGATTCAACACTGAGGAGTGTCAGTGGGACTGATTGCCCATTGGGCTATGTATGTGATCTTGTCAGGAGGGATTCCCTCTATGAGTTGGGAAAATTGGATGTCTGTTATTAGTTGATGGACTCTTTCCTGACTGGACTTCATATGAATTGATCTTGAATGCCCACAGTATGGATCATGGATAAATGGATTTAGGTTAGTGATTGAGCAACTCATTGATGAATTGACATAGAGAGTGGGCTACTCAGCTGTGTGTGAACTTATGTGAGCTACCAG
Organism: Alligator sinensis; assembly: GCF_000455745.1. Lineage (NCBI taxonomy): Eukaryota > Metazoa > Chordata > Crocodylia > Alligatoridae > Alligator > Alligator sinensis. The sequence continues at coordinate 606,275 of NW_005841839.1, read as the reverse complement.
CCTGGTGGCCCCTGAGGAAAATTGATTCTCCTCTGGGATCTCTGGGATATAACATCAGATATTTCCCCAGACCATGAGGATCTGTCAAAGGGACAACAGTGCTGTGATAGAACCAGGCCAGTTACTTACCATTTGATGTGGTGTAGTCAAGATGAGGTGTAAAGGGAGGAGGAGCCCCAAATGAAAGCCCTGGGAAGGGCTCAGCATGGTAGTCTGTCTCACTAATTCCCACTCCCAACAAGACTAAAGGTTCCATCAAGACGCGGCAGGAAAGGGTAGACCATCTGAGATAGAGGAAAGCAATACTTGTTAACTTCTTCCCAAACGGCACATACAAGCAAAACTTCTTCCCAAATGGAAGAGTTCCCAACCCTACAGAGTTACCCTGTGATAATATGTACATGTATACACAGATGTATATGGTTTCATACAGATGTTAATTTCAACCTGTAAGAAGGGAGAGCAAGTTCTCTCCACTCCCCCTGACCCATCTGGAGGGAAGGAGAGAAGGATTGAAGAGGACTGTGGGATCCTGCATCTCTCTTTCTCTCTCCCACGAGAAGTGTACAGGCATTCAAGTTAGATCTGGGGCAGGGAAATCTTCCTCAATGGTAACAAATCTCACTTCTTACAGAAGAGCCCTTATTCTTCCATCAGAAGACTCCTAAACATCTGTACATTCTTTTTGTGCTGGGACAAAGGCTTTTCTCCTGGCACAAATGGAATGTCCCTCTGGGTGTGTATCTATGTGTGTGTCTGTGTGTATGTGTAATATATATGTCTATATATGTATGTATATGTAGATTTATTATAAAGTCAGCTTCACTCCCTATAATCATGACCCAGTAATGTTGAGTTTACTAATTTGTTTAACAAGACTATAAATAATAATTCATAGTCTTCTTTTATAGTTAGCAGTGGTAGCCTATTATAATTTTCCTTGGCAGCACATATGGTGGGTGATAAACTAACTAATAAAACTGCCACATGGAGCATAGGTCCGCTTTTATTTTTTTATGACTGTTTCTTTCATCTGATACATAATTAATGTGCAAGGTTCAAAATTGTTTTGTGTCTGTGATTTCAGTTCAGCTGATGTATTCTAAGCTGTAAATGTTGTGCAAATACAATGATTTTCTGACTTAATCAGTTGCCTTACTTGGTGACCATCCTATAAAAAATATGCAATACGCTCAAACACCTCTACTCTATTTGATTTTAGTTTCCTATGTTTTCTCTTTGATTTCTACCACCACTTATTTCATCAGTCCTTACAGTAACTGTATTCCACAGTGCAGTTGCTAGCATGAGGATGAATTAGGTTCCTATTCATCTACCCCTGAGGGATATGGGAGCCAGAATGGATGAAAACTATTAATGTCCAGTTTCCACTCTTTCCAGCTTGTAAGCAGAATTTTTCAATTATTTTCCTGGAAGCACCTTCAGTTGTTGTATCTCAAGGATTAATTTTGTTTTTAGGGCTTAGTAGGGCCCCAGGATGACATGGAACAGAAAAGTAGAAATCTTCTACCAGGAGTTGGAAAATGGGTCTGAAAATGCTGCCCCTCTGCTTCTTTTGTGGTGACTCTGTTCTCCTCATTTGGACTATTGGTAGGACTAACACAGGCCTTTAAAGGTGTCTTATTGTCTTTTCAAGATACCGTTTCTGAGAGCCAGATTCTGTTCTTGTCCACTTCCTTTCTTCCCTCCATGGAATACAATATGACTGCAGATATTGATATCTTGACTGTTTTTTGGACAGGTCTCATAATATAAATGGCTTATTTTCTACCTCCAGAATTTCAACACTATAGATCCAGGCCTCTGCCAGTAGCAAATTCACTCATCATAGTCACTCCAAGAAACAGAACAGTAAGACTGGAAGTGGCCACATCAAGTGAAGTGCAGTATCCTCACAATTGCAGGCAACTATATAAAAGACATTAAGTCTAAATGAGTCCATAAGAGCATCTCTCTCCCCAAAAATAGCCCTTAATACCTATAACAAACTTAGCATCTTTAGTGGGGGGAAAATGCCTTAAAAATAACAGGGTGCCATAGCAGGAGGCCAGGAAAGACCAAGGGCATTGCCAATGGCTTGAGTGAACCTGATCATTTACAGCTCAGTGCTTGCTCACACTGGTACTCAGTACCTAGAAAGCCAATTCCTTCTTTCAGCCAGCTGAGCCAAATAATGGTAGGACTAATAATCTGCTCACATGGTTTATATGAATCATTAAAGGGGCAAGCTGGAAATTAAAAGGCCTCTCTTATTAACTGTGACATTTCAGACTTCCTTAAGGCTCCATATGCATCCAGCTGATTGAATTTCCAACTGGACTAGCTGAGCCAGAAACACCTCTTCCCATGCAGTCATTCCTCCTTTTGGAGCAGTGATTAATTAAATTAATCAGTTCTGGACTTCATTTAACCTCTTTGTTCCCAGATATCCATTCTCTCCTTACTTCAACAGAAGGACACCAAATTCTCCTTCCTTTCTTCTTCAAAGATTTTTTTCCTTGTACTTTTCTATGCCTAAACATACATACTCACTAATTAAAGTAGGCTGAAATCAGTCTTTGTAAGTGGTCTTCATAATCTTCCATACTATTGATGTTTTCAGGAGAGATGCACTTATACCAACAAAATTAGTGTTCCCTTTCTTCACTTTTTTTCAGCCTTCTCCAGCTTACTTTTTCCTTAGCTTCCCTCTCTACATGTGGTCTGTGTTACTCAGAAACATTCATCCATATTTGTGGTAGCCAGTCCTTAGAAAAATACATTTTTCTTTCCTTGCTAATTGTTCAGCATGGATACCCATTTAAATGCCACAGTGGACCTCCAAGGTCAGGCAATAGGGTATTGATAATAAAAAGTCAAATAAAAGGCTACAGTGTTCTATTTTTTTTCCTTCCACTTTGGTTGCGAAAGCCTTGCCTGCTCAGCATAAGGAGGGGCTGGGCAAAGAAAGTCATGCATCTAATTGGCTCCTGCCTGCCTGATTGACAGAACAGAAGCACTTGACATTTGTCCAAACTATTTTTGTTGGAGTATGGGGAAAAATAAATAAATAAAAAAAAAATATATATATATATATCATAATCTCTGAGATTACATTTTTCCAGTGAAAACTCAATATTTTCTTTTAACTGATAGTTTCCACAGCATAAATTATTCCTTTGTGTGTTCATGCTCTTTATTCTAATGGATACATTTGTGCATAGTTGCCTTTCAGAATAGTCCATCAAAGTTTTCCCCAGGAAAACTAATCAACATTTATTCTTTATCACCCTCTGAATCTTTCTGTTTCAGTCCCTGTTGAACTGATTTACATCACACCTAAATTCATGTAAGAATCTGTGAACCCTCAAACCAGTTAATTATTTTAACTGTGGGGCCCTTATATAGAGAATGAAGTTTTAACAGGCTCTTTTTAAATAGATTTTACAGGATATTTTTAAATACTAAAACTAAATGTTAAAACAGAACAGGCTTCTACGTTGCAGGTATACAACACTCTAGAAATCATTGTTTTCAGTAAATCTGAAAGCATGGAGCTATGTGCTAAAGGTCGTCATTTAAGCACAGAGGCTGTTATGCACAGTAGTGGCTGTTCTGGGTTGTCTCCTGTTCAGGTGCCCATATGCAGACATGTTACATTGTCTGTATGTAAAAACCTATTGAGGTATGTTTCTTCTTAGTGGGAAGTCCATTTCCCTAGTGACATCATGATGTAAAGTGACAGTATTCTAAAGGTATGTTTGTCATAAGCCTAAACCATGTCTATGTGCTTGTATTAACTCATCCCTTAGCTTCTTTGCTTGATTTTCATTGGGTAGGTCTTCACAATCAGATAGAAGAGATAGTATACTACTCTCAAGTCTTTCGTGATTAGGATTTTTTTTCTGGTACAAACTGAAATATATACTCTGACTTTAAAAATTGCTACTAATTGACATCTTCTGTGATTCTCCTTTAACTAGCATCAAATGGTTGCTAACAAAAGGTTATGCTATATATTTATATATATATTAAAATAAATAGTTTCTATTAGTAGAAAGTTAGTAAGCTGGAAATAAAGTGAATATAATGCGAAGTTAAATACCATAAGAAAAAAGTTGCAGAAAGTTAGGTTTTAAATTCACACAGGTAAGTGCCCAAATCCATTCTGCATATAATATCTTAAGAGATATTGTTTGAGACAAGAGTCTGTACCTGAATATCAAAGATGTCTTATACTACTGTAATACCGAGCAACGAGATTGGATGATGGCATCTCTACAAACCACAGGTTTTTCTGTCATGCTTCCTGCCAAAGTGAACCATAATTTCAGCAGAATCATAAGGTCACCATGAAATTCTCTCTGCCTTTTTCCCGTGTTAATGGTTTGGAAAGAACATTCTTTCTTAGTCTGTTGAAAAGTTTTCTTTGCAATTGCTGCTGCAATTGGGAACCAACTGATTGTAGCATGGTTTCCAGGAAAAATAATTTATTAGCAGAGCACATTAAAATGAAAAGTTCAGAGATCAATAATTAGACAGTAATGCACCCTCCTCCCAAAAGGAATAATTTTAAACTGTAAAAGCCTGATGTTGCAGTGTCTGGTGCTTCCATGGGAATTGCTGAGAGCTGTCAATTTTTATTACCTTAAGCTGGAGTTTATGGCACGCAGCTCTGTATTGGATCAGAAGCTAAGGTGAAATCATTGACTAGCAAGATAAAGAAAATGATGATATAATTTTCTTTTTTGTTTCTGAGGGGCAGGGTTTGCTAAGTCTTGTTTTTCATATGAGCACTTGTATTTCTTCTTAGAAGCGGATAGGACAGGCTACTTAGTATCATTTATCCTTTTCTCTGTATTATCTTCTTTAGAATATGTTGAATCCATCAGGTAATGAGGAGTCTTTATTTAGATATCAAACAATTTCAGAGCGAATAGCCTATCATAATTTTTCTTTGGATCCTTACAGTTTTGAGTCAAAGAGCTTTCTTATCACTGATATACTTGAGAAGGATATTCCTTTCTGAATCCAGTAGCTTTTAGTATTGTGAAATTACTACTTTCTTAGATATTTTCCTTTGTGCCAGGACATAAGAAGGGCATTCTACCTATCTGTATTGTACTTGTGGGGTCCCCAGTATAGTACCTGCATCTTCATAATTTACAATTCACTTAGCCTCAAGTCATGCTTTAAAATAGGGAACTTCTCCATTTTATAAGTGAAGAATTGAGATACAGATACAGGCCAGAAGTATGTCAGTACCACAGAGCTCAGTTTCACTATGACAGCCATAAGCTCCACTCACTTGTATCTACTCTGTGTATTAACCCTGGAAATGAGACTGTGAGGATGTCTGGGTGGAGCCCTTATCATTCTGCTGAAGACTTGGTTTTCCTGCAGGCCTCAAGAGCAAATTGGGTGCCCCATGGCATCCTTTTTCTTCCATTTCCATGGCTGATTGTGCAAAGAGGAAGAGCAAATGTGGATGGGCAGGGCTTACTGCCTCAGCATCAAGACTGAGTTCACTGCTGCCATGGTACAAACATATCCTAAAAACCTTGCTCAAAAGACTTGGTGGAGCAGGGGATGGGGCTTTAGACTAGCCTACTTTCCTAATCAATAGACATTTGATTGCAAGGCTGGTATTTTTGAGCTTACGTGTTTGAGTGCACACACATGTGCTGCTAAAAAAAAAGGCACTTTCTTGATACTATAGTTACAAACCATGAAATTTAAGAGTTTTTTTTTGTTTTTCTTTCTTTCCCCTTACATCTTTTGGGTAAGGGTATTCCTGTTTAATTGTATTCCTCACCATTCTTTGTAAGATTTTTAATGTAGATTTCTTAATAACAAAAGGTAATGTTACAGAATTATGACAATTTAAAAATTTGTTTTGTTTCCTTTGGCTACATAATACTTGGTTGATAAATTGCATTATTCTTTGCATTGTTCAAATGCTTGTGGCCATGAAATAATGCAAGGAAAACTAAATTGAAAGCAGGTTTATGTAGCTTTTTTGCTATACCCTTGAGCATTTTCTAACTTTGTGTTTAATCACAGAATCTTGGCCATGATATTTCTGACAGGTAATTTCCTTAATGCAGTTGACAGAGATGGATTACATGGAAGCGTATTGGATCCCATGCTTTTGTCTGCAAGTGATAAGACTAGATTAGGGTTATCTTACTCTGAGTGTTTGGAATGATACAGTTTCCTAATAATTCCCTTGGTAATATGGATACTCTTTGTGGGAGCAAAATTCATAGCCAGATGCTAGCCTGCAAAAGTACTATTGGTTTTTATTGCACCTTGAGAACCTATAGAAAAGTGTGTGTATTTGTGAATTAGACTGTGTTAAAATTGTAAGCCAATACTGGGCATGGACTTCAAATATTTTAAATCTTTTTGTAAAACTGGTCTGATAGAAACTATAGTGGAAAATCTCTTATTTATCATGTAATCCATGAATAGTATTGTTACTTCATAAATATATTTTCCAAATGAATAATGAAAATGATAGCTAGCTATACAGTCTCACTTTAGCTGCTGTAAATGTTCATGTAAAGTGATTTTGTGTTGTCTCACTGTTCTTATTAAAAGCCCCTGAGTTTCATGGTTCATGTTGAGAACAGTTTTAAAGTATTAATTAGGATTTTAACCATAAATTGCAAAGGCTAAATAAAGAAGATGATTCTAGAGATCTGATAATATTCTTTACAACCAAGTACTACACTGTCTGTAAGTATTAAAAATATGTAAAAAAATAAAATCTTTGGAGAAACAATTGGAACCTCTGAAACATTCTGCTTTTTTAAAATTTCCTCACAACAACGACTAAAACTCTTCAGCTGCTTCTAGTATAGTATGAAATTAGGAAAATTATATAGCTTAAAATTTCTCTAGACTTCTCTGTGCTTAGAGAAGTCTGATGAACTAATAACTAATAATGCAATAGTTAATTTATCTGTGAATTGTATTTCACTTGGAAAATGCCCAGCGGTAGAGATGGAGAAGGGCGTGTTCCATGGCAGAGAGATAAGATACAGGCGACTGAGTTTCACAGATTTCTGATCAGGGGAGTTTTGTTATGTCACCTAAATAACGTGTTCAGTTTTTTTCTGGGTGGGAGCACCTCACATGCTGCATTTCCAGTCAGTTGAAGAAAGTAAATATGGTCCTCAGCCTCTTCCTAACCAATCATGTAATAACTGTCATTACATGTTATACCTAGATAAAATGAGAGAGTGAAAAGAAATGTCACCAGAGTTAAAACAAACAGACAAACAAACAACAACAAAAAACCTAGGTAATTTTATGGAAAATGTGGGGGGGGGAGGTGGGGGGAAGAGATTTGTGTCCTGAAATATTCTGTAGTTTCTATGTTAGTGCAATAAAAGTTATTGTATTATTTATCTTTTCAGTTCTTTGTCTCTATTATAGGTGACACACATCTCTACTCATTTACCCCAGACCCTCCTAGTTCTTATTTCTAAAGAAAAGAAAGCAGTTTATATGAAAAGTGTCATAAAAGAATCACCTTGGTCTTTAATACTTGACATGAGAAGTAATTCTGTTGTGGAACATCAGAAAGCTTCTCCCTCCTCTCTCCCCCCACCCCTTTTTTTTTAATAAGAATTTTAATTCATTGATAACAAAACCTCTAAAGTATTTTCTTGGTGCTTTATAATACACTGTGACGAATTATGTCTCAGGAGTTGTAAAATTTTCTCATAGCTTGTAATACCTCATTTAATGAATTGATCACACTGAAATGTAAAGATGAAGCAGCATTTATTTTGTATATTATATTGCATATAATTTTTAGCCTTGACATTTATAACCATGGAAGCTGTTATTTTACATATCATTTTCAAACCATATCAGCCTTAAACACATTTAAATTTAATAAGCAAGTAGATTAGATTTGCTTTTAAGCCAGGCATATCATTACAGTTCGTGTTTCCATCAGCAAGGCACATGGTCACTATTAATGCAGTATTTAGTTGTCTTATAAAACCTTAAAAATAATAAAAAGGGATGTATTAACAAAAGTAATTGAATATGGAGCGGTTCTGGGGGCAGCTTAAATTAATAATACTCTATGTTTTTCCAGGGTGGAGACATGAATGTTGGCTTTGCTTTTGATTAAGAATTGCCCATTTTGAGAAAATATTAATATCGAACCTATATAAGCCTTAGATATGAAATACCAGATCTGTCATAGTAACATATGGCCCTATCATCTCATCCCGTAGAAAAATCCATGGGAGGGGAAAACTTATTTTGAAAACCCTGCATGGTTCACCAGACAGATTTTCTGATACATCATCTTCTGCAGGAGGAAGGATTTGCAGCTGCACATAAGAACAGGGTTTATAGCCTTCTAACTGCTTCAGTACCTCAATGTTCAGAAAAAAATCCATGGATATTGCACAGTTGGAGCAAAAAAGTCACCTCAATTATGTGCTTCTGGCTAACTTTTCCACCAAAGAACCCTTGACAGACTGGCTGTATTCATGAGCTGTGCTGTAAGCAGTGACTTATATATGACTCTATCTGCCTTCTTCCCTTGATGCAGAGAGGAAATTTTCGCATTTCTAAGTAGTATAAAATTTCACTGGGTTTTCCCAGGGAAAGTTCATGAATAGTTCGCTGACCAACACTCCCAACCTGAAACTGTACCGGGGCCCAAGTGCATGGAAATTCAAGTGGAAGAGTTTCTGTCATGGATAAAGGCTTTGCTCCTCTTCCTTCCATGATTGCCAGTCAGCTTTGACATGCCACTCCTTCCTATAGTATGGTGTGAATTTATTTTGAGGCAATGAATGTTTGTGGGTTGTATAATTTACAAAATGCAGAAATGTGGGGTACTTTCTCTCTTTTGCATATGTTGGCTCCATTTCCTTTTAAAAGGAAGAGCTCAGAGATCACCGTACCAGACTCCTGTCTGCTCCTGGGCCTTTCCAGGCAGCTGCACGTAAGCTGGCTTTATGCCAGAAATCTTGTTCTTTTCTCAGGTAAGTGGCAATTTTCCTTTCTGTAATTGGCTATTGGGGTGAAAAATCAGTGGCAGCCACCCTGCATAAATGTAGTTATGAAGCAAAATAAAAAGTTTCTTTGTAGCTACAGAGCAGCATCAAGCTATAAACTAAACATGATTTAGTTGCTTGTTTTCTGCTCTTTTCTTGAAACTTATTTTGGTTTTGCTTTGCATATAAAGGGACCAAAGTGGATAAACCTATTTCCCAAGGTGCAATAGGGTATGTAGGAATAAATGGGACAGTGATATAGACTTGGGACTCATGTTGCTACAACAATCTTCTTTGATTAAACCCCTATTCCACAGCAGCCCATGATCACTTGATGCTTGCTATTTTAGATATATATATATATATCTATAGATGGGGCTTGCCCTTAAGTGTCAAATCTAAGCAGTTATTCCTAATGGACTGAACAGCAGACCTCCTATCCAAACCATTAATTACAAGAAGGAGGTGGACAGAATCATTGCAGGGGGTCCAAAATTAGTAGCTGCTAAGTTTCCAATCAAATGCAAGACTGAGTCATCAGCAGAATATACAGAGAAAAGCCTAGGAGGCCATAATTAAGAAGCTACCTATCTACTAAAGCACGAGAAGATACTAAAAATTTCAGGCACATAATGTTGAGATTATTTTAACCTGTTTACAAATCATTTTGCTTTGGCTAATATTGTTTGAATTTCACTAGATTTTATAATGTGATTTCAGGAAGTTTCCCTGAGAATATTAAGTTACATATTCATGATGTGTGTATAAAATATAACTGGAGAATCCAGTGGTTTTCAGGAAGAGATCAGCAGTGATCATTCAGCCTGGTTCCATAGAAATTAATACAGTTATCTGATCAGGCATGTAATTTGTGTTCTATATGGTAAAATGATGTACTATTTACCCTGTGGCAGTTACAGACTCTTTCTCTTCCTGTCACCTGAGGAAATTGTGTAGCTTCCACCAAGAAATTAAAGTATGTATAAAATGCAAAAAACAAGGTGTACATGCCCCACCACCATATTTAAAAGAACACTGCTTATAACGTCAAGTCAAATACCTGAAAGATAGGAAAAGGTAGGTATGTGTTGCCTATGAAACTTAATTCTGCTCCTTTGTGTGCGTGTCTTTTCTGAGAATGCAGTGATCCTGTGGGAAAACATACCTCATGATAATGTATGTACAAGTGGGCAGAATTGAGATTGCAGGGGCAGCCTTAATTCTCACATTTCCTAACTGCTATGTAGTTGATTTTCCATTTTAAGTAGCCTTTAAAAAAAAACAAACAACACATTTTTGGGAAAATGGAAGATTATATGCAACTTCTTAGTATGTTTTTGCTTTGTTTTATTTTAAGGAAAAAAAAAACATTGAAACGAGATTCCATTATATGAGAACTGTAACCAGTCACTTCATTATATATCATGGTTGTAATCCTGAATAATTTTCTACTGTCTTGGACAAAAGCAGAATATGGACATTATTGCAGGGAAGAGGGTAGCCCAGCCAGAGCTCTCCCACTTCTCTACAGCTGCTCTGGCAGCTTCTGGGCATTCTTTGGGCAGCATCTGCTGTTGCTACTTCAGAAGCAACATGAGCCCAGCTCTTTATAATACTCATGTTCAGTTACTATTTTGTCTTGATGCCAAAATGGTTTTAACAAACATATATGCCAAAAGGAAGATGTTAACAGTTTGTATTAATAGTATTTCACAGTACAAAGGAAAAATAGTTCCCTAGCCTGAAAACTTTCCCTACTGTCCCTCCCCATCCCCCAAGATAGATAAGGTACCAAATTTGTGTAATGGAAAGTATTAACATTTAAAATGTAAAACTATTACCAGACTCCACTGATTTAGTGACATTGAGGGTGCACAATAATATCTAAAAAATCAAGCCAGTTATTTTGTGTGTACTTACAAGCCTGATCACGGGCACCAATTTAGAACATTTCAGCCATCATGATTAAATAGTTTTTTTTTCATTTGTTCAGGTTTGTAATAAAATAACAAAGTTTATCAATAAAATTTGATTTGCTTGGACAACTCTAGGCTGTGGCTGATGTAAAAGGAAAAAAGAAAGCTCTTTTTATTATTTTTGTTGCTGGATTTTATAAACTTATTTTTCAAATTTATTGTTTGTAGAAAGTCAAATGAACAGTATTTGAAACCGTCCCTCCTTATATGCTCCGAATAGGTATATCTCAAACTGATGCAATCTTCCTGATTCGATAGGCACCTGTATGTGCCTCCATCTTGATATTTTTAAAGTCACCTTTAATAGCAAGCGGATAATTCTGTCCCACATTTTCTTTCTTTGCTACTCTACTAAGTTTGCCAATGAGGGAGCAGCCATTTGTGATGGATGCTGTCTTTGGTTTGGTATGGTGTGAGTTCTTGTCATGTTGATTAGTAGTGGAAATGATACTGCAAGATTGTCTCATTTAGATCATTCAGAAGCAGTCGAATAGTATTTTGAACTATTTTTGCTTGTTACTAACCTTGGCTAGATTTTTGCCTATACTTTAGAGGTAAAAAAACCTATAGGTAAATATTTAGCAAAATACCAAAGTCAGTTAGGAGCCTAAGTTCCATAATTAGAAATGACTAGATACTTGGAGCATAAATCTAATTGATTTTCATAGATTGCAAAGTAAGTGAAATTCTAGAATGCCTTACTGTTTTTGGAACTTTCATTTTTTTTCTTTCTCTCGCTAATCCCCTGAGTTTTGGGGCAACAGTAATCATCTTTCGACATCATTGGTCATATGGCTGGGGGCAATCAAACAACAAATAATTCTGATTAAATCAGTTACCCTTTATTGGCCCCCAAAACTATTCTTAGTAGATCTGGGAGACCTGGGTTTGTAAGGACAAGTCAATACCAAGATCCAGTTCATTTGGAATGCCAGTAACAAAACTTTGTTTGGTGTTTGAAGGAGACAAAGGGAAGGGCTGGATTGCTTGTTTTTAGTCATTAGTTTTCTTACCAGGTGACCACTAAATTATAGCAGTAACTTGGCGATTCTTTGCTCAGAGGAAATATACTGCATGGTGAGGTGACAGTTAATAGTATCAGCAACAATGCATTAGAAAATTGAAACCATGTCTGGAAGTTCATAGCAATGCATTTTTAAGTTTACCTCAGTGTTGAGGGGTCATTTAAAAAAATAAGAGCTTAATCCAGACATCTATGATGATGATTTCCTTCAATGTGATAATAAATATACCAGAGTACCCTTTTATCTTTAATAATTCAGCATTCACTGAACATTTAAAGGTTTTCCTGTTCTAACATTTAAGGAATCTGATGGTAATTTGTTAAAAATAATAGGAGACGTGTCTCAACAATAGACAAAAATCGTGTACTGCAAGGCACTGTTTCGAAGTGGAAGTTGGTGATCTATGCACCAGTTATGTACTGCACTTAAGCTAACAATATATTTTTCAAAATTCCAAACTCTTAACTTTTTTATGAATCCTCATCACTGAAAGAACCATACATTGAGGAAATGTTGGGGTCTTGCAGAATAGGGTGGGACAGCTGATAACAGACAGTTAGGAAAAAGCTGAACTCATTAAAGAATACTTTGCATCAGTGTTCCTGCATACAAACAGTGGTCGCCCACCTGGTCGGATACTGAACGAATGCAGGGGGTGGCGGGGTGGAAGGGAAGCGGGTGGTGATTGCCAACCAATGGTCAGTGTCAAACTGGGGAGAGAGCACTTAGAGTGACTGAATGTCTTCAAGTTGGCAGCACTGGATGTATTACACCTGAGAGTATTGAGGGAATTGGCTGGAGTCATTGTGGGCTCATTGGTGAATTTACTTGAAGACTCATGGTATTTGGGAGACGTCCCAGGAGACTGGAAAAGGGCCATTGTGGTGCCAGTATTTAAGAAGGGAAGGAGGGAAGATCCGGGAAACTATAAGCTGATCTGTTTGACCTCAATACCGGGTATTTCCAAATTTTGGAAAAGATTATCAAGAAGTTAATTTGTAAGAGATTGGCAGAAGACATGATGCTGAAGGATAGCCAAAATGGTTTTGTTGCAGGCAGGTTATATCTGACCAACCTAGTCTTCTTCTGTGATCAAGTAACAAACTGTTTAGATGTGGGAGACATGGTTGATGTCATGTACTGAAATTTTAAAAAGGTCTTCAATATGGTCTCCCATGACACTCTTATAAAAAAAAAAAAACTGAGGGATTGTGGGCTGGCAGAGTCCATGGTCAGATGTGTTGGGACCTGGTGAAGGGGTCGAACTCAGAGAGTGTTATTGGACGGGTCTGTATCATCTTGGCAGGAGATAGCCAGTGGTGTCCTGCAGGGTTCAGTTCTTGGCCCCATGCTGTTCAACATCTTTATCAATGATTTAGATGAGGATGTGGAAAGCATTCTGGCCAAGTTTGCAGGTGATAGTAAGTTATGGGGAAAAGTGGTCACACTAGGGGATGGGATGCAGATCCAAGCAGATCTGGACAAGCTGGAAAGATGGGCAGAGTAGAACCAGATGCAGTTCAATGAGGATGAATGCAGAGTGCTTCATCTGGGGAGAAGTAACCAGTGACATGAATATAGGTTAGGAGGAGATGTCCTGGCCAGCATGATGGCTGAAAGGGACCTAGGGGTTATGGTTGATCACAGGATGAACATGAGCCACCAGTGTGACACTGTAGTCAACAGAGCTAATAGCATACTGGGAAGCATTATCTGATGAGTCGTGAGCAGGGCTAAGGAAGTGATACTTCCTCTGTACTCAGCACTGGTGATACCCCAGCTGGAGTACTGTGTCCAGTTCTGGGTACCACACTTAAAAAAAACATGTGGAGACGATGTATAGAAGGGCCACAAGAATGATTAAGGGCCTGAAGGACAAACCTTATGAGGAAAGACTAAGGCATCTGGGACTGTTTAGCCTGGGGAAGAGAAGACTGAGGGGGGACTTAGTGGTCATCTATACCTATGTAAGGGATTAATATTAGGAGCTGGGAGAAAAACTGTTCACTTGGGTGACCCAGGGGAGGGTAAAGAGCAATGGCCATAAACTGTTAGAGGATGGTTTCAGGTTGGATGTAAGGAAGAACTTCTTTACGGTAAGGGTGACCAGAATCCGGAATAGACTTCCCAAGGAGGTGGTGCAGTCCCCAGCCTTGGAAATCTTCAAGAGGAGACTGGATAGACACCTTGCTGGGATCATTTGATCTTAGCAGCATTCCTGCCCAGAGCAGAGGGGCTTAGACTCAATGATCTTTAAGGTCCCATCCAGTCCTTCATTTCTATAATACTTTGTATATTCCTTTGGTATGTCTTCAAAATTTTATAATGACCGCAAGATAAATATAATAATGTTGTTTTGTCCCTCTCTCCCTAATCATAATTTGATCATTTTATTACCTCCTCATCAAAAATGCATAATGTAAACCATGTTTTTTTTATTTTAGTTTTACTTGTTATATATAGCATTCACCCTGACACAGCTTTGTTATACTTATACTTTTTTTTTACTTATACATTGCTTACACTTGTACAAATCAGTCCTGCATTCAAGTCCAGGGAACCATACATAAAAGAGGTGGGAGAAGAATCTAGACTTGTGTGTTAACCTGAAAACAGAATCAGAATCCATCTTTCTTTTTATCTTTCCTTTAAAAATGGCAGTAGGAACACTTTATTATATTGTAGTAAGAAAACAAACTAGCTATAGGGTTAATTTAAGGCATCATTTGAAGAACCAAACAGTGTGCCTCCGTTAAGCATCTGGCGAAATATTGGTCCAAGTCCTGGCTAAAGTCTAGTGTAATTCCCACTGAAATGGATAGGAGTTGTGGCACCTTTCAAGATTGGTCTCAGTCCTTAATGTCAGTTCAAGAGGATTTGTTTAGAATAATTGTTCACTACATAGGATTTTTCTTCATGTAATATATTTTTTTGAAAAATAAAGACTAAATACTAAAAGTAAACTACAGATTGCTAGCTGCAATGTTGCTACGAGTTGCCACGGTAGCATTTTAAAATGGTGCGTCTCTGGCTAGGAACCAGAACGTTTTCTGTGTAAGCGTAGCTTTTTTCAAGATCATAATAGAGTGTTTTAACTGAGTGGACCTTTTGTACTCTATAGAATATTTAGTAGATTGTAGTAAATATTCATTTGTCCTCCCTTCCCAACAATGTACTACCCTATGTATTAACAGCTGTATGTTGTTGGAATTGTTTTCCTGGTTGAGAAATTGTCTTTCTCCCTATCAGAAGTTGCTCATTAAAATAGATCTGCTAATCATGAATGCCTAGCAATAAAGATAATTGTTGAAGTGGTTTGACTTTATCATTTCAAAAGAATATAGAACAAATAGGTAAGTTTATTTTATCTATCATGTATTGAGTGAAATAATGATTTTGCTATTCCTTCATATTTAAAATGAAATTTAAACATCTTTACTATGGTACTGCGTGAACTCTGAGTGGTTAAAAAGGAATATATTTACAGTGTCTCATTTTATTGAAAAAAAGAAAAAGAAAGCAGAACTGCAAGGCTGGGAATGGAACATCTCTCTGCCAGTCATGTGTTAACATACTTTGTTACTGACCATATTCTGTTTGAGTTGAAGCGCTGTGAATGCTGTCTTATCCCTCACTTAGATAAGCTTTAAAAGGTGATCTCCGAATCATGTCAGCCACAGAACAAGGATTTGCTGAGAGTGACAAACACATGCCCACTACATTTCCTGCAAGCTTTTCAATAACTGAATTCCAGGCTCCTGACAGAGAGGAAATATGTCTTAGAAAACTCTCAATAGTATACTTCAATACAACAGAATACATTAGGTGAAAAGCAGAAATGTTTTTGCAAGTCAGGATTTATAAACTTAATCAAATAATACACTTATCGGGGAGAAACGGAAATTCAGTCTACTGTGTTTGGAGAAATCATCTTGACTGGTAACAGTAGTTCATTTCTTTTTGCTATTGTGCTGGTTCATTGACAGTTCACACGGTTTGATGGCCTTTCGGAGCCAATTTAGCCCTTTGCGGCTCATCATAATCTCATCCTTCATCCCTGTGATTTCAGAGGCTTTATGGAAATACCATGCAGATGTGTATATGCTTTAGCATAGCTGATAGCAGAGTCTCAAATAACCCCATCAATCTTAATGACATTTCCTACCTGATCAGCAAGAGATTTACAATTTATTTTGCTTTATAGCTTCTTCATTACCTTTTTTCTCTTACATATCTGTCCATTTACAGGTATATTGCATCATCAAACAGTGCTTTATTATAGTCACTCTAGGCCCACTAGTTCATTTTCATGCCCCCAACTTGAACAACCATGTGTTTATTTTTTTACCATTATTTTTGGCCATAGATAATATTAGCCTTTTATTTCATAAACATATGTTTTCAGGCTTTGTTTTGTTTAATTGTTTTCTCCCAGCATTTCTCCACAAGAGGTTGCCATGTGGTCATGGGGTGGTTCCCAAAAGTTAAAGTAAGTGGTACCTCCATCTTAATTTACAATTACTATTTTACTTTATGTGCTTTTTTGGTTTACTTGTTGAGTATTTGAAAGTAGCATTCATATTTCTAGCGTATACCTGTGTCATTTATTGTGTGTGTGTACACTGTATGTTTTTTTATATAAAATGTATCATTTTGTTTATATTGATAAAATGTGTGTATGCAAACACATTTGTATACCTACATACACAAATGCTGTTGAGGCTCTACTATACAACACAGTTAATAAATGACAATAATTTGCCAAAAACATGCCAAAGCAAATAAAGGCATGTTTAGAATATGTCCCAGAGATTCAGATTAGATATTGAAGAGGCTTAATTCTCTCCAAGTGTTTTGTAGTCA
>NW_005841839.1:556189-589348 GCF_000455745.1 Alligator sinensis | reverse complement strand
TTCCCTATGGCAAATTTCGGCAGAAATCAATTTGGTCACAAATGAAATATTTGGGTTTTTTTTTTCCAGGCTGATTCTATGAAAACATATTTGCACCATCAGACCATAACATAATTAGCAGTCTGAGTTCAAAAGTTTGAGTGAGATGAAAAAGCAATGTGTATGTTTGCCTGTGTTGTGCATGTGTGTTAAAGTTAAAAGTATATGTGGAGAGGCTTGCATAACATATTCTCAAACTACAGCTGTGACTTTGTTCTTGAAGAGTCACAGAAGAACACAGGGATTCTGCCTTCTAGATGGAACCCATGGCTCACCTAGTCCCGTATATTTTCTCTGCAAGTGGCCATTACTACATGCCTCATTCACAGGGATATGCAAGCCCCATAGCAGATAAATGAAGGATAATCAGTCCCCTCAGGCAAATGTTTTCCCAATCCATAATAATTTGTTTGTTCTGGACTAAGGGTTTTTTTTTTCTATTTTAATTCTGGATATTCTATTTTATTCATATAAAAGTCCCGCAACTCTTGATAAATTCTTAGTCTCAATGGCAGTGTGTTCCACCACTTACGTGTCATATGGAACAGTATGTTCTTTTATTAGTATTTAATGTGTTCCCTTTCAATTTTATTGAACATGCTTTTGTTCTTGTATTATAATTCAGAGAAAACATCTCCCTCTCTAGATTATTCATTATTTTACACTTTTAAAAATCTTGTCCTCTTATACTTGTTTTCTCCTCAGATAAACATCCAACCTGTCTTCTTACAAGCATATTTTTCTTCCTTAAGCATTCTTATTACTTATTTCTTAAACAGCATATCTTTTTAGAGATGGTATGACCACTCTTATACACAGTGATCCAGATAAGTTTCAAATATTAATATAGTTAACATAATTCCCTTATTATTTTCCACCTCATTCCTTCTGCAAATTAACATCTTGATTGGTTTTATTAAGTATATGAATAGTTCATATTTTCCCCTCAAACAGGCCTTACTTTTAAAATAGCATGTGCCTTCATGTTGCCTGTTCACTTCACTGAATTGTATCCTTTTGCAGCTCTTCAGAATTGTATTATTTGTACTTTGAGAACACCTCATAGCAAAAGTCAAAGACACAGGGTCCTATTGTACTAGACACTGTACAACGTACTAGACATTGATTTAGTCCTGAGAAATGAAGACTCCTGTTAGCAGCTGTTTAGCTCAGTTGTTTAGAGCATGGTGCTAATAACTCTAGCGTTTCAGGTTCAATCTGTGGTTGGACTTGATGATCTCTTGAGGTCCCTTTCAGCCTTAATTCTATGAAGTTTCATTCCAGGGCTGGCAGAGATGTCTTCTAGCCATGTGAAGTAACTTAAACTGCTTCTCTCTATTAATTCATTTACCTACCAACAACTTTTTAATACTTTTAAGAGGAAAAACATTTCCTGCTTGCCTACCTGCTTATATTATGATAAATAGGTTTAGGGTAAAGAAATAGCTTTGAGCATCTTGTTCATATTTTTTTCAAGCACGGTAGCAATTATAGGGTTTATTACAGCTTGCCATTTCTTTAAACAGTTCTACTAAAATGTGTCCTGCTAGGTAAAACAATTAGATTAATGTATTAATTATTATTGAAGCCAGAGAGTTATGATTTCTTGGAACCAGGCTCAGAATTTCAAGTTGGAAGCATTATAAGCATCATAGGCGTAAGGTCTTTGGTCTCTGGGGCATAGATTCAAATTTTATTTGTTCCGTACTTCCTGCTGCCTCTTTTATAGGCTCCAGCTGAATCCTTCCACTTGGAAATAAGAGCTTGTCCCCACAGCTGAGGAGGAAAAATGGCAAAATGTAATAGGAGCAGCTCAGGAAATGTGCATATGTCTAGATCTCTCTCCAGGCTAAAATACCAAAGGCTTAACAGACGATGCCGGGGTTTGCCAGTTATATGCCAACAAAGGCATCACTTGAAAGAAAATTAAGAGTATGTGAGGAGAAAGGGAACGTCTGTCCAAGTTAAACTATATTTTCTCAGTACAGTACTCAAATCACTAGGAGTAATTTGGATTTTTTTTATAATGCTGATGTCTGCATAGCACTTTTCTTTCACATTATCTATATATTGTACAGAATATATTTCACCTTTGAAACTCATCTGAACAGCTTCCTTTTATGTCTCAGCAGTCATTGCTTAGGCATGTTTTGTATGGATGATGTCGATTTGTATGACTGAATATGTAATACTGTGACTGTACACTCAGTCAACCTCCCATCCATTACTGGGTAACTCTGTAGCTTTGCTCCAATTCATTGCTGGGTAATACTGTAGCTATGAACTCCATCTTCAGTTCAGTGTGGTACAATACCCAAGCCATGTGCCAACTCCAAGTCAGTACTGGGCAATAGTTAACTTGTACTCAGTGCCCTCAGTTTAGTGCTGTACAATAGGTCATTAACACTAACTTCAGGTGTAAGCATTAGAATACTTTTAAAAAATCTGTTAAGCTCCTGAAACGCATGCTGCAATATGTTGTTGCTATTAAACATACCATTTATCACATGAAAACTAAGTGACCAATTCTTCAATATTATGTATGCCGAATACAAATTACTTATTGCAAGGAATTCCTCTGAAGATAGGGAAACTGTCTCCATGCTTACAAGATGAATAAGATTTGCAGATTTGTAGCTAAAAAACAATTGTCATCAACTGACTCAGTAGTCTATAAAATGAGATTAACACCAGACAGGTTTAAACCTTTTATTTTAACATTTATTTTAACATTTGTTTTAAGTTAATACATCCAATGAAACCACATTTTCATTTGTTATGAAGTGTGGAACCTGCCATTGTATTCATAAGCAAACCAGTTTGCTTTCAGATTTTGTTACAAACTTTGAATCAAGCTGAGAATCGGTATATCTGTGAATCCTTCACATGAACCTGAGTTCAGTTTCTTTTAAAGAAACTGCACTGATATGAGGCTTTATGCAAGGTGAAGCTCATTGTTTTCTAATGAGTTTGTTTCTGATTTTTAGCTTCTTTCAAACTTGGAAACTTCATGTGTAACCCAGCAGGTGCCTCCTAGTTTTATACAGTTCCCAATATTTTACTTTCCATCAGGTTAGAGAACCACTGAGGTCTAAAATGTCCTTAGTTTGACCTCAGAACATATGTGAGAAGGAAGTGCACAATACATCCACCCTCTGTTCTCTTATCACTTTAGGGACCAAACTCAGCATGGCCCTTGCATTATGGGTATGGTAGAGGAAAATGCAAGTTTATCTTCTATTAGAAAAGGAAACAGTGAGGCTGTGATCCTCTTCCCCTGCCTATTTCCTGACAAGTTATTCCCCATGCAAAATCTTCTTTCAGTCTACAAGAATATTGTAACCTGTTGGGCACAGTTTTAGTGGCTGAACTTTCCTTATGGTCTTGCAAGTACTGCCTCTAGGACTTTCATTTAAGCTGGTGTCCCTCTGAACCCACTTCAGACAGGAGCTGAAGCTTGTAGCCCAAAATCTGAATTTCTGCCCTATTTTCAATGAAAATCTTTTGTTCTAGCCCCTTAAGTGGCAGTGTTTCCAGGTTTAATGTAGTGATAGTGCCCCAGGATTATGTCTTATAGTTAGCAGACACTGGTGTCAATGAAAGAAATACCTTTTTGTAGGCTAATAGTGCTTAGAAAAGTTATTATAAA
The DNA here is from genome assembly GCF_000455745.1 of Alligator sinensis. NCBI lineage: Eukaryota > Metazoa > Chordata > Crocodylia > Alligatoridae > Alligator > Alligator sinensis. The sequence goes on along the minus strand of NW_005841839.1, from coordinate 585,660 downwards.
AATGGTCACACCCACTTAATTGTCAGTACATAGATATGTAAGCTTTATAGCTTGTATCATTTGGAGCTTACGGGATCCCTGTGGTATTTGTTTTATAAGGTTCAACATTTTTCTTTAGCCCATTGCATCTTTTTACATGTTGATTGCATAATATCCATATATAAATCAGAATGTAATGCAAGTGCCAGTAATGAAGTGCCACTCTCAACAAATGCCATGTATTCACCCTTTTCTTGCATCTCATTGTACTGAATCCATATTTCCTGAAGTAGAAATGGTACAGAATTCCTAAAAAGCTGACTTAGCACTTATCATGTAATCAGTTTTAGCAGCACTAACAAAAGTATGGGAAAACAAAACAATCATGCCACACAAAAATGTCATATAAAACTATCTGATAGCTTGTGAAAGGGCTTGGACAAATAAAAAAGGGATTACTACTATGGTTTTATTTCTTCCTTTGTATTGGCAACAATATAATTAATTAATCAAATCTGTGTTTGAAGCAGTAAGAGTTCCTACATTGGGAAAGTTGCTATACATGTGGTGTGTACATGAGATGCTTTACTGCACAGCAGAGCAGTTTACTGCTTAATAAGCATGTGCTTCTACATGTGCACATGCTTACTGCATGCTAAACTTCTCTAATTGTGAATAAATTTACTACCTGCAAATGCAAGTGGCAAATTTACTTGCAATCAGTTACTGTGCAGTAGCGCTAATATAGATGCCTGATCAGGAGCAAATTTGCTCCCGGTGAGCCAGCCAAAGGGGGACTAGAGATTGCTCCCTGTCCCTGGGAGCTGCCTGGCTGGTGGGGCAGGCTCCTCCACTGGAGCCCAGGCAGGACGATGTCTCCCTGCCTCAGAAGCAGGGAACTCCAAGTCCCCCACTCTGAGATCGTGATTGGGGAGCAGGGGGCTGCTTATCTCCCAATGCCAGCTCCATGACCACAGGGGTGGCACTGGGAGAGCCTTATCTTCCAGCACCAGTTCCACTGGCATGGGGCCAGTGCTGTGAGATTCTTGTCTCCCAGCCTGAGCCCTGTGCCTCAGGCTGGGAGATAAGGATCTCCCAATGGTGGCCCTGTGACCATGGAGGAGGCACTAAAGATAAGGATCTCACAGCCCAAGTCCTGTGACTGCAGAGCTCAGGCTAGGAGATAAGGAACTCAGCCCTCATGTCCTGATTGCAAGTTCAGAGTGGGGGCTAGGGAGCCTGTTCCCTGCCCAGCTCCCTAATTGTGGAACTGGCTGGAGAACAGGCTCTCCAGCCTGTTCCCCACCAGATCTGCAATCACACAGCTGGGCAGGGAATGGGTTTTCCAGCAGCACCCTATGAACATGGAGTGGGGGCTGGGAAATGTCCCAGTCACAGGCAGGTCCCAGCCCCCGACCTTGATCCTCCGATGGGTCAGTTAGAAGTGAGCCCTTGGCTGGGCAGGGAATCTGACAGATTTGGGAAGGGGGCTGGGACCTGTCCCTCCCTTGTAGCTCTTTTCAAATCCCCTGCCCCTGATTGGGGAGCCAGGGTTAGGAATTCACTGCTGCTGGGGCAGGGGGACATTGTCCCTGCCCTGGCAGCAGGCAGCCCTTCAGAGGCAGGGAGCAATGTCCCAGCACTGGCTAGGAGACAGCTCTCTCCAGGTGCAGTGCTCCCTGGCAGCCCGTAGACTAGCACCCAAGGGGAGCCTAGATCTTCTCCTATGGTTGCAGGGACCATTAGCAGCAAATCTGCTCCCGTTTTCATGCACATGTAGACTCCAGCCTGGAAACTTTTATTTGCACATAGTTTACTCATGAGTAAACTATTCCCAGATCTAATGTACATGTAGACACACTTGTGCATTACACAGAAACATGGATATACCCTGTTCTTTAACCACAGGCAAACACTTGAATGTGACAAGCTCTATAAATGTAACCTTATGAAACAACCTTAATATTGCCCCCTTATAACTTGTCCTTCTGCATTTATAGCTTCCCAGTACTCTGGTCTGGTAAGGTCCAGGGGTCCCAGAAGCAGGTGAGGGGATCCTGGTAGGAACCTAGCAGTACCCTGGGAACAAGAGCAAGATCCAACAGCTGAGCAATTGACATGCTGTCCATCTGTACTCCCCCCATCACCTGTGCACCCATAACAAAGTGAAGCATTCCAGAACAGTACACAGTTCCTGAGATGCCATTTTTGGAGTGTTTCAATTGCTTCTGGAATGGTTTATAAGGTTTAAGCATTTATGTAGCTGGCCTTTTGAAAAGTTTCAAAGTCATGTGTCTACAACTTTTGGTACATGCTGATGATTAGAAGATGGTATTTGGAGGTTTGCTTTTGGAAATTGGCTTGTAGGTAATGTAGATACACATTAGAACAATGGTCCAAGGCAATGGCAAGAATTAGTTGATTTCTAAAAAGCCTATTTGTGAGTTTTCCTCAAGGCCTACTGTGTCTGACACAGGCAAGCAGCAAACAGACACACAGGCTGGGAATTTAAATACATGCTCCACGGTGTTACATAACATGAGATAAGAGACTCTGCTGCATTATACAGGTCACAGTGCCCAAAGGCCCTTGGGATTTCTGGCTTTGGTAGAAGGACTAAATTAGAAGAAGACGAGACCCAAATTGGGATGTGTTCATGGGATGAGTTTATGAAACAATGGAATATGCTGACAGGACATAACATGGACAGTATGATGACCACAGAGAGACCAATCAGTGATGTCCAAAGATGAAGAGTCATCAGAAGAGGCAAAGGATACAAAAAGAGGAATTTCAGAGCAGCTAGGGGTCCCTGTGAGGGGAACCTGAATCACCATGGACAGAGGGAACACCATTAGCCCATCTCAAATTTAACACTTGTTGTGTGGGGGCTTGGCCTCCAAACTTCATGCTGCTGACATCTGACATTCAAGAGAGAACCTCGGAGTAAAGCTCGCATACTGGCCAGACTGTAGCTATGAATCCCATCTTGGCTCTGTGAACCCTGGGGCTGGTAGATGTATAGAGTCATTTGTGTTATTCTTATCTGCTATCACTGCATATCATTAAAATTTACCTATTATCAAATGAGAGGTCATGGTCGGTCTGACGGTTCGGGTCCACCCAGAACGAGGTATCTGGGGCATAAATGCAGTGCCAACACAAGCTGACTTGATCACACTTGCTATATGCAAATGTATTTGGTACTTTAAAAGGCTCAATTTCACAAAGATGAAAATAAATATGAACTAAATCACCAGAGAGCAAGAGAAGTAAAAAAAAAAAAAATATGAATGATGATTTTTTTTTAAGAACCTTTTAATTGAAATCATAAAAGCCGCAAACCCAAAATTGAGAGAGAAGACTGCACTCATTGAAACACATCCTGGCTTACTGTGGAAGTGAGTATAACTAAGAAAATATTAATAATGGTAATAGAAAAAAACATGTATACCAAATAAAAGACAAATTTGGTAGTAATAAGCGTAAATCAGAAGCAGAGAAAATTGGCAAGAGAAGCAAAAGGAAACACGTTAAAAATTGTCTATAGAAGAGTAAAGAACAATATGAATGAGCTCCTTAAATATATTAGGAAGGAAAGAAACTGAAAACCATGTTGGCCATTATTGAATAGAAATAGAAGAATTGTTAATAATGCAGAAAAGGCAGAAGTGCGCAGTAAATATTTCTGTTCTGCATTTTTTTTAAAAGCCAGTTGACAACATGTTTCCCTTTCCATTAGTAACTAAGGATAATTATTTCCTTAGTTATAAGGATATCAATTAAATTATGTCTACTGAAACTAGGCAAATTTAACTCATCATGACTGGATATAATGGGCAGCCAACGTTTTTAAGAGGTGACTTTGAAGCTCTTTGGATCATTAATGGTAATTTATAACATGTCTTGGAACACTATGGAAGTTCTAGAAGACTGGAAGAAAGTGAATGTGGTCTCAATATTTTTAAAAAGGCAATGAAAGATTACAGGGCCATAGGCCTGTAGGACTGATATACAGCTCAGGCAAAATAATAGAGTGGCTGATAAAGGATTTAATTAATAAAAACTTGAAGTGTAAAATAACTAATGCCAATCAATATGGATTTATGAACAATGGATCATGTCAAGCTAGCTTTATCTTACTTGATAAAATTACAATTTTGTTTGATAAAGATAATTGTATTGATGCTGATGTAATATACTGAGATTTCTATAAGCTATATAACTTAGTACTACATTGCCTTTTGATTAAGAAATCATATGCAAAATCAACATGACATTAAATCTATTAAATGGATTAAATACTGAATAACTGACAGGTCTCAAATCTAACTGTAAACAGAGAATCACCACAGAGTAAGCATATTTCTCCTGGAGTCCCATGGGTACTGATTATTGGCACTGTTCTTTCTGACATTTTTGTCAATTAACTGGAACAAACATGAAATTATCACTGATAAAGGTTGCTGATGACACAGAAAAGCAAGGACTGGTAAATAATGAAGAGTATATACAGAGTAATCTAGGTTGCTTGTCAAGCATGCAAGCAAGTAGTGTATGTTTCAATGCAACAATATATTCAAGACCTAAAAATATAGGCCATGTTTGTACCCTGGGAAACCATGACTGAAAAAGATAAGCAGTGGAACATGAGATTTTAGTTCAGTGGTCTTCAACCTTTTTTCATTTGTGGACCCCCCAAAAATGGTGAATAGAGGTGAGAGCCCCGTTGGAAATATTGAATGGAGGTGCAGACGCTTTTGAATTGTAAGTGTGGGTATTCACATACTTTTGATTGATCACAGTCACCTTTTGCAGACATAGCTTGTGGACCCCCAGGTTGAAAGCCACTGGGGGCCTCAAGCTGAAAACCACTTTAGTATAACCTGATGGCTAGAATGATTCATTTAGTCTATAGATAGATAAAGAGGGGAATCTTGAGATGGGAGTAAGGAAATTAGATTTAATTTGGCACAGTAGTTTTGACTGTTATTAGAGTATCAATCTAATTCATCCCCAGTTCAAGAACATTGATAAGTTAGAAAGATTCAAGGAAGAGCTCTAAGATTGATTAAAGGATTCAGGAATATTTCTTAGAGTAAGAAATTCAAGGAAATCAATCTATTTACTTTAAGGGAAGAGTTGAAGGGTGATTTTGATCAAAGCCTCTATAAGTAACTACTTGGGGAACAGAAATGAGATGAGAGATGGTTCTTTAGCCTACCAAAGATAAAGACATATCAAAGATCATATAGCTAAAAGTTAAAAATTAATGCATTTAGGCTAGAAATAAGAATTTTTAACAGTGAGGGTGCATTAGGACAAATTTCCAAGGGTTGTAATGATGTCTTTATCACTGGGAATTTTTAAATCTGGGCAAGGTTTCTCTCTCTCTCTTGGATATTCGCTACGTTAAATAGAATTTAATTTAGAAAAGTCTTATGGTCTTATAGGAGGTCAAATTAGGTGACTATTATGATCTTTTTAGCATTATATTAGGAAATTAGTTGTAGATGTCTTAAGTATTTGCATTACATTCAGAAGACAAAATTTGGTAAAGAGCCTGACTGAAAGTCTGGCAACAGTAAGGGACAGTGGGTATACCAAACAGCCTCATTACAACTCACTCTCTTTATAATAAACTCAAAAACAGAAACCATTTTTGCATTATTCTGATGCAGCAAATTGACGAACTATATTACAGTGTGCATCCTTCTTTAATGATCTTTTCTCCCAGTCTCATGGGGTTCATTATGATGAGGTGGTACTTCATTGATTTCATTTTATTTATTTTCATTTTATTTTAAGCAGGAGTGGGAAGTTAGGCATGAGGGTGTGGATCTTTAGAACTGAAAATGTAAAAATATAGCTCCTGCATAAGAATACTTATGTGCCAGCTGCTGAACATAAAACATTCTTCACTGAAGTATAAAATCTGACAGGAAAGTGTAGCTGCTGACAAAGAACATTTTATATGTATGACAGAGAAAAATTTATCCGTATGGAAGAGAAAAATTTTATCCATCAGCAACCTTTGGCACATAAACTTTCAGCTATGATGAATACTGGCTAAAAATCTATCTAAAATAAAAAACAAACAAACAAAAACACCTCCACACTTCATATTAAACCTACTTAGGGCATATCTCTTTGGCTAATTTTATTTAGATAACTTGAACAGTTATTAATAAACAATGAAAAATTACATTCTCCAAGACAAATTTTAGAGAACGTCTTAATATTTTATAAAGAAAAAACAACTATATGGACAAACCAAAGGGAATGACACTTCATGAAACTACACCAATAATCCACCTGCATGTTTTTACATCCATTTTATAAAACAACCTAGACTCTGGAGCCACCCGTAATTGTATGTAAAGAACCCAGTTTAATGAAAAACTGACTTAAGCAGAACTGTTCATTACCTCTCTGCTATTTCCAGATCTGGTCAAAAACTAGTACAGGAAACTTTCATAACAAGCTCTTCTCATGGTATTTCCAACCTATTGAAAGGAAGAAATATTGGAAATACAAATTTAGAGTAGGTTTTAGGACAAGCTGGGTCCCTGGTCCAGGAAAGCAGTTGAATATTTAGGCTTTTCCCTTAACTTTGCGCTTGAAATTATTGGGAGTTAAGCACATGCTGAAATTCCTTTCCTGAATAGGACTTTTTTTCCTGACTTGGGACCTTTATGTGGGGTTAAGGGGTGTGGATGTTGGTGACAACCATGAAAATGTTTGGATTCTTATACAAACCACATTCAAAACCAATTCAAACAAAAATGTTACTCATGTCTAAGGAAAAAAAATGGGGAAAACAAATTAATCACAGTCACTATCCCAGATGAAAATGGTGCTCAAAATAGAACAAACTTGTGTGTCAAACAGAGCTGCTTGAGTAAGCACTAGACTTTCCATAAAGTTTGACATGTGTTTGGTACAGCAAGTGCTATCAGTGAGGCAGATGCCTCCATCCTAAACATCCCTGAATATCTGCAAATTTTGCCATAATATTTCTTGTGGGAGTCATCCAGTCTGGATTGACCAATTGATGCTTCTCCCTCCTCCCTCTACTTGACTACAGACCCTGTTTCTTTACACTGTCTGTCTTTTTTGTTTGTTTGTTTTCGGGGCATGCAGGAAGGGGAGTGAGTAAGGAGACTCTCATCAGTCATCCTGACCAGAGGTGTAGCAGGGCAGCTCCACACCTGGGCAGTCATGATGTATGAAGCACTGGCTACTTTCACTCTGAATGCAGAAGTGTAATCACTGATCAGGCACTTTTGCAGCAGTGGTTATTTTTACTACCCAGCTTAATTAGCTACTAGTTCTGCTCATGTGGACAAATTGGAGACGGTCTAGTGGAGGGCAACAAAAATGGTGAGGGGGCCTGGGGGACATGACTTCTGAGGAGAGGCTGAGGGAACTGGTCTTATTTAGTATAGAGAAGAGGAGACTGAGAGGATTTAATAGCAGCCTTCAACTGCCTGGAGGGGGGTCAAAAGTGGATGAAGCTAGACTGTTCTCAGTGATGGCAGATGGCAGAACAAGGATCAACAGTCTTAAGTTGTAGCAAGGAAAATTTAGATTAGATATCTAGGAGGGCAATAAAACACTGGAACAAATTATCCAGACAGGTGGTGGGATCTCAATCCTTGGAGGGTTTTTTTAGATCCGACTAGACAAAGCTGTCGTTGGGATGATCTAGTTGGGGATGATCCTGCCTCGAGCAGGGGATTGGACCAGATGACCTCCTAAGGCCCCTTCCAACCCTATTTTGCTATGATTCTATGCTCTAGAAGTAGTGAGCAGATAGAGCTGGAAGCAGAGACCAAAGAAGAATACATGAGATTGGGAACTGGCAATGGGAAGGTAATATATAAGGCCTTAGAGTCAGGTAGGAGGGAATGGAAAAGGAAGGACGATGGGCATACATGGCTAGGAATTAAAGTAGCACAGTTGCTGGCAGTACTGGGGTGATGGCATAGATCAGTGCTTCTCAACCTTTTAGACTCAAGGCCTTACTTCATTACCTTTCTGATTTTAGTGGCACTCTCTGTAAATGGGAGTAGAGGGAGTCCCTGCCTTTTCCTGTGCGAGGGAGATATGTCCTGTCCCCTCTCCTCCACCTTTGTCTCCATGTACAGAGCCCACAAGGTGCCCCTCACCCACAGGGGTGAAGCACAGGGGCAGATGTAGCACTTATTATACCCTGTCCATGCTGTTGGTGATGTTGCCAGTCTGGGCTCTCAGGGGGCCAGGAGCAGTAGCCTCAGGGCTGAGGTGTCCTCTTCTATCATAGCCATTTCCTGATCTGGCCCCACAAGGCATCTGCCAGAAACAGAGGTATAGTAAGACTCTTCCACCTGGCAGGAGTTGTGGGGCAGCATCCTTAAAAAGATTGCTTGGCACCCTAGGATGTCTTTTTCACCCTGGTTGAGAAGCACTGAACTAGACAATCACATTATAAGGCAGAATTGGAAATGAGTGGGTAGCTGGAGTGAACAGAGGAAAGGGTGTAGCAGTCCTGAGGGGCAAATGAGGTATTAAGAAGGAAAATCTCAGGGAAAATCACCCCAAGTAGAGATAGAAAATGAAACTTAAGGAGAACAACATGACTACATAATTCTAGAGAATCAAAGAGGGTAAAGGGAATCTGGCCTGGGCAGGAAAGTAAGTAGGCAGTGGTCCCTAGGGAAAACTGAAAAATTAATGATAAACCATGTGACAGGAAGAAGTTGAAAGAGAGACAAGGATAGTAGATGTTGGTAGAGGAGTGTAGAGTAGGTAGATCATAGACATGGGAATAAATTGGAATATGATGGAGCAGAAGAGGTGGGAAAATGGTTTACAAAGAGAGGAGAATGGTGGAAGGTGGCCAGGTGAAGAGAAGGTAGAAAGTACATTATATTGAATGACAAAGAGAAAACAGGTTGAGATGATGAAATGGAAATGAAGGAAAAGAATAGAATAGAAATAGTGAACATGTATAAGAAAGAATATTAACAGGGAGAAATGGTGAGCAAGAAACATTTTTCAAAAAGGAAACATCAAGGGGACAGAGGTGAAGAGGGAGTGATTATTAAATGTTGAAGGAAAAAAAGATTTGGGAAGCCTATACCTAAAAGAAATTGTGGAAGAATAAACAGTAGAAGGACAAAGCAAAATGAAGGCACATCTGTAAGTGTTCCTTTTTGGTTATTTCATAAACAACTTATTGTCATTGCCTATGGTCTGGTTCAGTTCCCTTGATCTCTTCAAGTATATCTATATCACTCGATGACAGTTTTAGCACAACTATGGAGAAATACTTAATCATGAGTATGCTACAAAATCAGTCCACACACTGTTCATGTCATATCATAGTTCTTCAAGTTCCCAGACATAATGGGCACTGACAGACATGCAGCTCCCCAGTCTAACTTATGGCACTTTACAGAAAGTGCACTTAGTCCACTCCTCCCAACCCAGCAGACATTTGCTGTTGGGTTAGGAAAGTTGGGGATCAAGCTCCACTTTGGAGCCAATCCAGCTGAGGCACTGCATGTCTGCAGCATCCCTCCCTTAGCCCCTCTACCCCCCATGCTCTGGTGCTGTGTGCATGATGGAAGTGTGGGAGAAAGAAGGGGAGGAAGTGGGGGGGGGGGCTCCAATCCACCCACCTTCGTTCTAGCACAAGCTGAGCAAACCCCAGACTGAGCTCCCTCCCCTTCCTTTTCCCTCCTCCCATCGCGCAGACAGCACTGGTGGTGGGGTTGGGCTTCAATCATCCCAGCCAATTAGGCAGAAGTTAATGAAGGTGCTCTGCTTTGGAGCTCCTTCATCTGAACCCTCATATAATGAGGGTTAATTTATCACACAACTGGGGACTTTTAAAGTTCTTTGCAGCCATGCACTTGTGTAAGGATCCAGCTGTAGAGCACTTTCAAGGGGCCGATCATGCAACAACTGTAACTTCTGCGTGTGACAAATAGTATTTGTAACCTTTGATTTTAGATTTCTCTTTTTTCATTTATAATGCAACTTCTCATTGTTTCTGTGTATGAGCAATGATTGGGTGTAGTGTATAGTCTAATTTTGTTTCTGCTCAAAAGCTGTTTTTCATTTGTTTTTGTTGTTTTGAAATCTCCAAAAGTGTAGGCAAATTGTGCATTGTGGGTATAGGTTGCAGCCATATTGGTCTAAGGACATAGGTAGACAAGGTCCTTTGGGTAAATCTGATATCTTTTATTAGACTTACTCAAATAGTTGGAAAAAAATCTTCTTTGCAAGTTTTTGGGTACAAACATGCTTCATCAGGCTGAGGAAGCATCTGCAGTTGGTCTGTGTTCTTCCTTTATGGAATGAATAGTAAATTCATTTGAAATAGTATTCAAATGAATAGTAAATTCATACCAGCCCTCTGGCTTCTTTACTATTCATTCCATCCAGGAAGAGCACAGACCAACTGCAGATGGTTCCTCAGCCTGGCAAAGGGTGTCTGTGCTTGAAAGCTTCCAAAGAAGAATTTTTTCCATTATTTGAGTTGTTCTAATAAAAAGTATCAGATTTGCCTGAAGAACCTTGTTGGTAAATTGTATATGGCATTTTAGAAGCTTGTGGAAAAAAATAGGAAGGTCTTCAGATATCCCTTTTTTTAGATTGCTTCCCTCCATCTCCTTTCCCTAGTCTAGTTGCATTCTGCACAGTGTATCTGAATTAAGTGACCACAATACAACAAAAACTAACAGAGATTTCCAAGGGGCATTCTGTTATACAATACCTATTAGATGAGTTCTGTTCTGAACATGCTGCTTGTCCAGGAATTTATATGCATGTCATGCAGCAGTAAAGAGGTTTAAATTTAGATTTAAATGTTAATAGTGAAAACTTGTTCCATCCAAAGTATGAAAGTAAGCTTTTCTTAAATCTGTCTGCCATGTATTATTTTTAAATGATGAACTCAGACATATTCTCAGTCCAAAAGTGGAATTTACAAAATTTATTTTCCTCATAATGTCAAAAAGGTCTTTGTAAACATTGCTCATGCCTTCCTTAGTAATGGTATACTGTGCTGTATCTGAATGTGTTGGCTTTGTACAGCTGCCTACCCTGAATACATATAATTTGTGGCTTTGAACAAGATAAAAATGTTCAGAAATGTGCACATTTTTTAAATGTCATTAACATTTATTATAGGAAAAGGAAGAAACGCCTCACAATTTTGCTTTTAACACAATTTTACCTTGGTTCAGCGCTATACTAGGCAAGCTGGCAATTACTGTTTGAAAGAGTTTTGGGGTCGGGGGAGACAAAGGTCTTTTACAAACCAATCTAAAAAAAATAGACCAAAGATTTCCAGAAGAATGTCATGTAAACAGCAAATGTTTTTGCCAAGGTAGTTTAAAGACAAAAAAGGTAGCCTTTAGTGAGATATCAGCAGTGAGTGATTTCTTTATACTTGTCATGATGAGATCAGTAAATTATCTGAAAGTGGTTTGAGGAGCAGCCCCATTTCAGGGGAAACAGAGGTCCTTCTCTTATCCTTTATTTGTTCTGTAAAGTTATAGTGTTTCCAGATCCATTATCTGTATATTATATGAGGATTTATTTACTTTCAACAGCAAAGTTGATCTTGTTTACTTCAGAAAATGCCTGCTTAAAACTGGAGCTGGCATTGGAGGGGGAGAGAGGAAGGAAGCTGCACTTTGAAAAAACACAATACTCTGACCACTGGTAGCCTTCATTATCCACTTCTTACAAACAGTAGTTTGCTGGCTTTTTGTCAGCCTCATTCCAAAGTGTTGTTAATTCACCACCATGAAAATGGAAGTTTCATACACATTGACATAATTAATGAAGAGGCAGGCAGCATGCTCTACCAATTAACACCACAGGGAAAAGTAAAATTGGCTTCCTTTTTGCGTGTTGTGCCAAAGTTAAGGACTGTAACACACAGCAAATAAATAGAGATGCTTTTAATGAGCTGCAAGATCGAGCTGAATAACTCTGAAAGGATGTTGGGTAAACATTGCCAACTATTTAGACTGTTAAGAGTAATTGATGAGCTTAGTTAAAAGTTTGGTAGGGCGAAGACTGTCGGAAGTTGAAATAGTGCTTGTTTATAAATATATTTTCCTCTCAAAGTATGTTAAAGAATGTAACACGCACTTCAGAACAGATACAGTAGACACATACTGAAAAGGAAGAACAGTTTTATTGCTAGCTGCTTCGCAAAGAATACCCCAGTGGACCTTTCATAGTTGACAGGTTTGTGTCAAAATTCAGCTTTTTGGCAAAATATTCTTGTTCTTAGTGCTCGCTCATAATAAATACTTCTTTGGGGATAAAAATTTATCAGGAAAGTTGTGCTCTGCTTTACAGCCTCAACACCCCAAGTGATGTCTGGCAAGTTGAGGCCCATTTCAGCCCCATGTTATTTTAAACCATCCTAAGGGATCCTTATGTTTAATATAGCAGTGAAGAAAGCAGATCAGACTAAATGTTTACCACTTATTTTCATAAGCCTTTTTACTATATGAACAGACAATTCCAGGATAAATCCAGGATATAATAATAAGCAATACATGTTTTATTTTGAAGTGTTGCTTTTAAATACATATTTAGTCATCTGTTTATTACTATTTTATGTTTTAAAAGCCCAAATATGTTGGGAAAATATATTTTATCTTTAAAAAAAGAAGAAGAAGAAGAAAGCATTGCAAAGCCTTTGATCCAAAGCCCATGGAAATTAATTAATTAGGTTTTGGATAAGGCTTATATGTGGTCTTCGTATTCATTGGTCCAAAATCATCTTTTCCCTTTAAAACAAATAAAGAACCGTCCTTCCCCTCTTATTATTTTGTTTTAATTATTAACAGTTTTTTTTTTTAATTTCCATTTTTCCAAATGGGCATATTATGGTAATTTATAATCACATCACTACTTGTGTATCTAAAAGTCGAAATTCGGCAAAGTCCAAATGGCTAACTTTGAGCATTTTCTTAAGTCCATCTTTACTGAGCAATGTACTTAAGCATAGACAGTAAGTCTCTGGTATTGCTTACAAAATTGTAGGAACCAAGATGATAGAAGAATTATTTTGGGTACTGCATAATAAATTGCTAAAAGTAGTATGATATAGCTGGATAAAGAATAATTTAGATTGCCCAAATAATTGACCTCCTGGCTGGCAAATTAAACAGAAGAAGTAATAATCTACAAAGAGAAGTATTGCAAGTCCTGTCACTTGGGACATTAAAAATGAGCTTAGAGCAGACCCTAATAAATTTAGAACATGAGCAATCCTGTTATGGCTGAGGGAGAAGCTAGTTGACTCAATGTTTTGAGTTATTTCAAATATCTATAATTCTTAAACAGTGTTTTACAATATTTAATGAGAAAAAACTAAAAATGAATAGTTTTATCCCTGTCATAATTTTTTAATCTCCTAATTTTTCTTTCTAAGAGCAGGTTAGCATTTGTCAAGCTTTTGTGACTAGAAAGTAAGTGATGAGGTGTTTCTTGTTCTAGTTACAGTCAGTGGAGCATGTACTCACCATACAGAATTTGAAGTGAAATGGTTTACTGTAGTGGGAACTAATACTGAAAGTTATGGAAATAAAATTAATGGATATAATGTAAGAAACACATCTTGAGCCTGAATTTTCTTTTGCTGTATTTGAATTACTCATAATTCACAGCAGTATAAAGGCAAGAAAAAATATCACATTACCTTAAGTGGCATTTTGGAAATAGCATGCCTCTTACTACCATAAAACCTATGACCAGGATTTAGCTTTCTGATGCCACGATAATTCTGTAATCTACTTACTGACATGAGGATAATTATTTAATTATTAGAGTTCCTGTGCTCAAAAAACAAGAATTCTAATGGGGGACTTCCTTAATTTTCTCCCGTAGGCATAGCTGGTTCAAAGATCTCTTCCCAACACCAAAGGTTAATACTAGCCTTTTCAACTTGAGATAGTGGAGTTACATGTATGCTCCATTACTTCACTTATTTTCTAACTACAATGGTATTTTTTCTTATATTTTCTTTCTCTCATCTATTTTAGTTCCTTTTTTATTTCTCTTTCACTTTTCCCTTTCATATTCATTCCTGTTCCCTATTACATTTATCTTAATGCCACTTTTCCCCTTGTCAGTGCACTCCTTTTTACTAACTCTGTTTTCTTTTTCCACCATCATCTTTCTTCCTCCCTCATTCGTACCTTAATTAGTCCTCCCCTCTTCTTCCCCTGTTCTCCCCTTATTTCGGCATGAGAGTGTCTGTTTTTTCCTATCCCAGTTCATGTGTTAAACCCCTCTTGTTCAATAAATTTCATATTATCTTCTATTGGCTTCAATAATTTTCTTTCTCCCGCACCTCCTCAGTAACATCCACTCTTTTTCTCCTCTTGGTGGTTTCAGCCTCAGACTTTTTTTTTTTTTTACTCCCCCATTTACATCAACATTGGGCTAAATAGTTTAACAGTGGTTGTTCTGGGCCTCCTTGCCCTTCTCAGTCATCTGCTGGCTTTCCTCCTCCATATTCAGCCAACTGGCTCTGACCCTGTCTCCACTCTCATTGTCAGCCTCCCCACTTTCCTAAATGATTGCTTATTCTGTTTTCCCCATGACTGTGCTCCATATATTTGCCCTCCTCATGCCCACTGGACTTTCTACCCTTCTCCTGGAAGCCTATAAAATTCATGGTGCATCAACTAAATGCCAGAACTGTTTATAGTATGGAGGAGCACCATATTACTTAAGGGAGGGAAAGAAGGAATGGGAGTTAGTATGGAGAGACAGAAAAATGTTAGTGCCTTATATTAACTCAATTTAGTCTGAATTTTAAGCCTGCATCTAGCATTAACTTATGGTGTGACATTAGAAAGTAAGTTGCCCTCTTAATGCTTCGTTTTCTGCATTGGTAAAATGGAGATAATAATTCTAAATTCATACATGTATTTCAGTGAAATCTGAATCAGTTGTTCAAAGATACTCTGATAAAAGATGCTAAGTGAAAAGGATTATTAATAAGCACATGTATCATTTAAACTTAGAACAAGGCCAAACTCCCAGCTTGTTCAAGTCTGCAAATTGTTTCCTCATAATGAATGTTGTGAAAGACAGAATACAAAAAAATTAAATACTTATACGTATTTTCGTTACCAAAATACAGAAATTTCCAGAATTAAAATAAATACGCTGGAGTTGATAGGTAATTAATAAGGTTTAACCTGTCCACCCTAGCATTCTGTGTAGGTAGTATATATGCCAGCTCCAATCACTAATAAATCCGTCAGCTTTGAGGGTTTTCCTGTTCATTTCTACTGAACTGTTAGTGTATGTGACAGCCCACGGATCTGTCAGAACGAATTGTCCCCCTTGAAAAGTTGGCAGCACAGGGAAGTGACAACTTAATGGAAGCTAAAGCACTCTAATGGCAGTGCCTGGTGAAAACTGTGGAAAGTCATCCATAGCATTTGCCCTGGCTTTTGAAAATGTCTCTTTGCATTGCTAGTTGTGTAAGATATTGAGGCTTTACTGGAATCACATTTGCAGGTATTATTAAGTGAAATATGATTCACTAAAACATTTGTTTGTTGATTGACATTATTCCATTGAGGATATAGCATAATCTTATGATTATATTTCATGTACACTAGATTATTATGGGATCATTCATTTTTTAGAACTTTATTTCAAAGGTCATAAAAACCAAGCACATTCTGAAACCATGAAATGAAGAGGAATGTAAATGTATTCTTTCAAATTATTCACATGCATATACAGCTACTTTTATTTAAGTATGAGTAGAACATCAAATTAATGATTGGATTTCAAATAACACACATAGATAGCATTTACCTTAAATATATATTCACACTGACTGTATGATATATGATTATAGACTGATGATAAACAAATGTTTTATGATATATAGATTGCTTTAAGTGACTGTTGTTAGTAGAATCTTAATAAGTCTATTGATAAATTAATGTAATTTTATTAAATAAACTTCAACACCCATCTAACAATAAGGAATAAAAAAACCTCTCATGTTTATTTTTAATTAGACAACATTAAGATTCTACTGAAGGTTAGCATTGTCCTGTTTTTTTTCCTGAAAAGTGCCTGAAAAGCCACCAGGTTAAGAGAAAATACAAAAGAAAGCATTCATTCTTCAAAGCAGGAAATAAAGGCAATGAAAGTCAATGAAATATCAAATATTTCCACGTTTTGGAAACAGTGAAACTGCTTGACCAAGTAAAATCAACATAAACAAAAATGAGATTCCACTGTTTGGGATGGACTGATTTTCTGACCCTTTAATTTCTTGATAGAAAAAACACCTGAAAATTCCTTTGTTGTTTTGACTCTATTTTTCTATCATGCAGAAGTCTGAAAATCAGTAGGCCTGTGCGAAGTGGAAAGTATTCACTTTGGATTCGTATTCAGAGGGACAGTGATTCGATTTAATAATTCGAATCACTGTCCCAATTCAATTTGTTCCAATCCAAATCTGAAGATATTCAGTGCTGAATCTTATTCAGCCATATATTATGTAGGCAGGCAGTGCCAATAGGAGCAGCTGGGGGAGCAGCCAGATGAGCCCCAGCTTGACCTGGCAGCCCCAGGAGAAGCTGTGGTTTATCCAGCTGCTCCCCCAGCTGCCCCCTCACTGAAGTGAGCCCTGGGAGAAGCTGCAGGAGCTGGGGGGAATGATTGGGGAGCTGGGAAATCAAACAAGGAGCTGGGGGATCAAACTGGGAGCTGAGGAGAATCCCCTGTTTGTTCCCCCCAGCTCCTGATCATTCGCTGCAGCTCCCAGTTCAATTCCTGGTTCAATTCCCCCAGCTACTGTGGCTTCTCCCAGGGCTGCCAGCACTGCTTGCCTCACCTCAGTGGGGGGCGGGGAAATTGGGGAGCAGCCGGATGAGCTGCAGCTTGAGCCAGCAGCCTGGGAGAAGCCATGGGGGCTAGGGGAATGATTGGGAGCTGGGGAACCAAACTGGGAGCTGGGGGGAAGCCCCTGTTCATTCCCCCAGCACCTGATCATTCCCCCCAGCTCCCAGTCATTCATTCCCCCAACTCCCCAAACATTCCCCACAGTTCCCAATCATTCCCCCCAGCCCCCACAGCTTCTCCCGGGGCTGCCAGCACTGCCTGCCTCACCCCAGCTTGGGGGAGGCTGGCGAGGGCACCCATACAAGCTACGGATTCTCCCAGGGCTGCCAGCTCAAGTTGAGGCATGTCCAGCTGCTCCTGCCAGCACTGCCTAGTGCCTGCCTGCACAATCTATGCCTGAATTTCTGCACCTCTCTGAACTGATTCAGAGGCTTCCAATTTGATTTGGAGAGATTAATGGGTCTCCTGATTTCGATTTGGATTTGGAGATTCGGCTGCTGAATCTCCTCCAAATTGTATCAGCTACCGAAACTTCACACAGCCCTAAAAATCAGTGATATCTTCCATAATTCTGATTCATTCTGATTCAACTTGGTGCATATCAATTTTCTTCTAGTGTGGTCTGTTCACATTCTTTAGCCATGTAGTCAAGATAAAGTGAAGAATATAAACAGGTACCATTTAATTCACATCACATCTTAGACTTCCATTCATTTCCACTATCCCCCTTTGTCCCTTCTACATTGCCTTACGTAGTTTTCATTGTGTTTAGTACAAACTGGGACCTTACGTACCTCTTTCACTGGAAATTGATAAAGCACATAGTATTGACACATGCTACTGACTCCTTTCATATGTTAAGTTACTTAAAATGAGCAATTCCTTTTTTCAAAATTACCTATCACCACTATAATGCTACTGCAGTAGCACTGCAGACAAAGCACAGGCAGGTAATCCTTCCTGAGACTTAAAGCACCAAAAATGAAGACAAAGATGCATTTGAATGTGTTTGTTTCCTATGACACTTTTATTGTTAAAGTGGAAGTATTGGATTAATGCTTTATTAATTGTACTGTAGGATATAATTTGTGACTAAGCACTAAACTGTCAAGGGCCATGATTTACCCTTCTAAACAATGGGTTAAAAACATTTAGAAACTGTTGTTGGTTAATTTGAAGCTTGGTTAATGTTTGTAATCTTTGAGATGCCTGATAGACATGTTGTATTATTAATGTTCCTTATTGAAGTATAGCTACTTTCAGATTTTTGGGATCAAGGGTTTACTTGTAAGTAAAGCATAAAGAACTGGATTGGAAGCATATCTAAAAGGACAGAACAGGAAAATGTGAAATTTAAAGGCTATTTAGAATTTGTAAATAAAAAAAGAGGGAGAGACAAGGTGAGAAAACAGAATACATGAAAAAATGAACTGGGATTGCAAAGCTACAGAAAATAGAAACTATATATAGGAAGCGTAAAAATATAAAGAAATGTGTAGGAGGAATCGTAAGAAGGGGCAGAAATGCAGGTGATAGAAAGTGGGGGGAATTGGTATAAATAGAAGAAAACCCACAAACAAACAGCAGATCCTCCAGTCATACTTTATAAACTTCAAGTGTGCCTCAAATAGTAACAAGTACATATAATTCAGGCAAATGCTTTTAGTTGTATCAGACTTGCACCTTTGTGTAGCTTTTTGTCTTCAGAGTACTTCCCAAACCTAAGAATAGGAGCAATATCCACTATTTCAGGGATTCATTTATGTAAATTCTATTAATCATGTGACTGGTACAATAAAATGGAGATGAGTTGCAGGATCACAGGGATATTTTCACCCTTGTTGGTGATCTTGGTCAGCCAGACCAAGGCTTATTTGTCACTAAAGCTGATCTGTGGTCTCATGTAATCAGGTTGCTATTGATGTTTGCAACCAACTGCCTAGATAAGCTTCTTTGATGTAAACCTGTTTGTTTACAAAGTACATACAAAAACCTGTTTCCCTGGGCACATTGGCAATCAAAGAGCGGGAGACAGTTTCTTTGCTCAGAGACTCCTTCGAGCCAGAACTCAGCTCAAAAGCTGTTCCAGGTTTTCTTGTGGCCTTATTTCTCATGCTTGTTCACACACTTGTGCTTGTTTGAGCCCCTTTCTGTTAGCTTTTCTGTTTTATCTATCTCTGTTTCACAGACAGACAAACTCACAGAACAGTAAGCCATTATTTTGGACAATGATATGGGCCTATATTTGGGGAGCAGGCTGCAATAGTTTCCATCTGGATCCATAGAGAACATAACTGTTTCTTACATTTCCTTATCTTGAATAAAGGCCTGAGGTTATTCTCTACCCAGAACACTTTGATACTGATTGCTACAAACTTGCTTTCTTTGGCATTAAATATTTCTTATTGCACATGTGCTATTTATTTTCATTTACATGTTCTTATAGATACATGTTTTATGGGTACCTCCCAATGTGCTTCTAAATACAAGAATTATGCCACTTGTTGAGTGGAAGGAGAGGTCGCAAATGTTTGTGGTTTTACATTTTATAATGCAATGCTTCTCCATTTCTTAACACAAGTATCCTCTGTTTGAAATTGTTCCCTTAACAGACAGAATCAATAAAAACTCACACCAGCTTTGCTTCACTTAAATTGGAATTTACAAGCCTGTTGTACTTTGTAGTGCAGATATCTGTCGCCAGTTCATACATATTTAATCTTTAGTGGTGACCACAGCATCTGCATAATGCAGGGCATCTGCCATTTATGCATTTATTGTCTTCAAATGTTAAGGGATATTGTCAAGGTTGATGGGCCCAAAGTTAAGCCATTCCTAAAAAAACAAATGGTCTTTGTTTAAAAAGTTCCTCAAGTCATAAAATACTGATGAACCCCTGCAGCATTAAACTGCCAGCTCCTGAGATCCTTGGGAAGTTGCTACTGATGCCACCATGCATTCCGCCACAAATGGAAAGAGCTAAACTTACTGTATGGTGTTTTAGCAATGAGTGCATGTATTCACATTATCCTGCCCATCACATCCTTCCTGGCGTACTCTGTCTACAGTAAGGCCAACTTGTTGTAATTGGCAAAAAAAATGCTATTTCCTTGAAGCTCCGTATATTTAGGATTCTTAACAAATAAGATCATCTCACAAAGAATCTGATCTTCACATAGGTGAAGTCCTTCTGCTCCCACTCAACCTAAAGGGAGTTGAAAGGTTTTAGGCAGATAAGGCCCCAAAAATGGGAAGAACTGAAAAACTTCTGCAGTGGTACATTGAGTTCACTTCAGTCCTACTGATTGTGGGGTCAAGCTGCTGAGGAGCTCATATATAATGAATAGAAATCCAGGTTTGGAGGTGCTATCTTCTCATAAGATGGACTGCATTTCAAAATTTCAGTCTATATTTTTTGATGGCTTCTCTTGGTACAAAACAAAAAAACATGGGGAAATACATCTGTTCATATTATTAATTGATTATTTATTACCACCTTGGTTAGTATACATCTGCAATACTGTTATGGTTGAATCCCCCAAAATGCTGACTGTCTCATGTGATGCAAATACCTTCTGCTACAATGGCTAAATTCCTGTCAGACTAGATTCTGGCTGGCTTTTACCTTTAGTTTTGCAGCTTGCTGAAATGCTCCATTTCCATGCACCACTTCTTCTTCCCCCCCCCCTTTCTTCTCCCCCCCCCCCCCCTTTTTTTTTTGTACTTGCTTTTGAGTGAAGTGATACTCTTAAGGAAAGAGCTGATTAACTACAAGATTCCCTTCTGCTGGACTTAACTGAGGAGTCAATCATGGTTCTGCAGAACATTTTTTTAACTTGTTAAGTCAGTGGACAATTTACTGTATTGACCAGTTTTACCTTGTCTTCCTAAGATAAATGCTGGTTTTGTTAATGATGTTTTGTTTTCGTGTCATTTATTTTACCTTTGTAAAAGTAACAGAGATGATCCTTGCACTTATGAACTGTATAAAGCTATTCATTGCCATTGAAACAGTACATACATGAATGAGATTTTACTCTCATTTTCACATTTGAATTATTTTTTCTTAGATTGGCATAATTTACTTTAAACCACACAATACATAGTATTGATGTATCACTGGCTGAGTTTTGGTCAACCTGGGAAAATTATTGCAACCTCACAAATAAAAGCTACTTCATGTTTAAATAAACAGAAAGTGTGGGCACTGACACAAGCGATGTTTTGTCATGCAGTCGGCCCTCTGAAGTGATCTGTAGCCATGCTCTTACAGAAGTGCATGGATGCAGAGCACTTTAAAGGTGCCCAGTCACAGGACAATCTGAACCCTCATTAGGTGAGGGTTCAAATGAAGGTGCTCCAAAGCAAAGCACTTTCATTAACTTTTGTCAGTGCATGCCAGGAGCAGGGCTAGGCTGCATCAGCCCAGCCCTACTCCTAGCACTGTCTTCAGAATGGGACGGGGAGAAGGGAGGGGAGGGAGTTTCATCTGAGGTTTGCCCAGCCTGCATTGGAGGGTGGAGCAAATGGATTGGAGCCCCCCATTCTGAAGACAGCACTGGAGCTGAGGGGAGAGGTGGAGCTAGGGGAGAGCAGCTGCAGACACGCAGGCACTCCAAACTGGAACTGAATCCCCCAACCCCCAAGGCTCAATAGCAAACATCTGTTGGGTCAGGGGATTGCTGTAACGCATGGCGCTTCCTGTGAGTTACAGGGGAACTGCATATCTGTCAGCGCTGTGTGTGTATATGTTGCTCTATAATAGAATTGAATGTTTTCCTCATCCAAGCTTACTGTTTTTCTTTTCATATGTTTGTTAAGTCTTAATCATCTTGCTTTTTATAATTTTCTTAGAATTAGTAAAGTGGAGTGACAACCCTAGTGTAGAGTGAAGATAGTTCTGTATAAAAGGCATATGGCAATGAATTTAGCCTAAATGTTTCAGAGCTTCAGGCAACATTACTCACCAAGGCAATAAGAAGGTAGGGTAACACTGCCAAAAAAAGGAGTATTGGACTTCACTGGAATTAAAATTAAGAAAATTGATATGGGTGAATTTCTCATGTTTTACAGCTGTTAAACTATGATGTTTTGTAAAGTGGTGAACTGGGCTTAAGAAAGTATAACATTGTTTAATTTAGTAATAGGCTATTCTTAGGGAGTTTAAATACAGAAATAAAAAGGAATATACTTGCAATTAGTCCAAATTCAAACTATCTTCCAAAAATTACTTTAGGGGAAAAGGTCTCAATAATGGGCTTTTCTTCACCTTTGCTTTCACCTTACTTCCTTCATTCATCAAAAGATTGCATCTCCCTCCATCCCCACTGCATTTTTTTGAAATCCCTGCAGGTGTATTTGTGAACTTTGCTTACTTTTTGCTGGGACATACTAATTCCAAATGTCTTTTAGATTGAAGTTACAAAAGTTAGTTTGCAATGTGTGAGTACTAGCCACAAATGGGTAAGTACTTGGACACAGTACTTACATAAGTTGCATAGTTTAAAAACTTACCGTGGGAGTGTACAGCTTTTTCTCATGCTCTGGAGACTATGCATCATTGCAAAACAAACAGAACTTCTGAGATCCTTTGAAAAATCATGTAGGTCTGTAAGAATTCTTGTAATTGAAATGTCTGTGATATATGATACCAACCTACAGTAAGTTATATATATGGAAGAAAGGCAGTTTGGATAGGAACTCAGCAGTGTTGTCAGTTTGCTTCGTTTTGTTTTCGTGAAACAAATTTGGAATTTACAGGAAATACTAATGTAATCTCTGGTATCTTGCCGATTTCCTTGGCTTTATCTCATATGTATAATTAATGTAAGCAAGTGAGTGAATGAGCACTTTTCTGCAGGAGTCAATAGGCAACCATGTTTGGAAAATGAATGAACCTTCTAAGATTAATTGCAAGGCTGCCCTCCCGTATGGTATTAAGAATATCCTGTTGAGGAACACAGAAGGAAATGCCATCCCTTTTACTTCCAGAGGATTTATTTATTAAGACTTGTTCATAATTAAAAAGTTCATATCTAAATAACATTATATATCAGCTTCAGCTCAAAATAATGCTTTATTATCACTGTACTAGTTTTAACAATTGAAGGCTATTAATCATTGTAGCAGCATGATTCATATGAATATTGATCTTAATCTACTCAGCCAGGCTGTTAGCATTCTGCTTAATGATGGCCAATTTCAATATTAATTAGAAAAATGCATTTGTGAAAATCTACAGTAGTTGATTAGTGAGTGGAAAGGCTTAAATCTAAATTTCATCTTGAAACTACTTCAGATACAACAGCTCTATATAGAAATAATAGTATCCATCTAAGGTTTTTTGTTTTGTTTTTCTCCCACTTTTTATCATTTTAGACATTTTAACTCGCCTAATGCTAGATTATTATGTCAGGAAACAACATTTTAATAGTATTCCAGCAATATTTAAAAAAAGGTGTACTGTAAAGAAAAAATAAGATGCGCGTATTGATTTTTATTGTTTTGAGTGAGTTTTAGGAATAATTTGTATTTATTGTAGAATTTTGCTTGTAGCACTTGTATGGCTGCATTGTTGGCACATTTTGACTGCCAGTAGTGGACTAACATCTGACAATATTGATCTAAAATGTGAAACAAGTAGTTATGAATGGTTGAGAAAGAAAAGGGAAATGTATTAAAGAAAGTCCTGGGTACTCAAAGGAAAGAATAAATAAAACACTTGTCAGCATGTAATATGTTCAAGTTCAGACAGAGACTAACATTTTTTCCTTTGCCGTTTTAGCATGAAGTCAGTGGGGAATGCATAATTTTTTAGATGTTTCTAAGATTGCACAGCAAATGGTCACCAATAGGATTCTCAGCTGCCACACAATCTGGCATAGTTCCTTTCTGCTTCACAGCTCCCAGATACATTCAGCCCATTGTCTGTATGATGCCACATTTTGGCTCTTTGCCCATCTGTTTTAGTAATTGCTGTCATGTAAACTGATTTTCTAAACTGGAAACCACATTGTTGTGAAGATAGCCAGTTGGAGTTACCTTTTGAGATGTTTTTAAGCAACATTTTTATTGACTGGATACTGATAGGAAAATGCCAGATTGGCATATCATACTATATAAAGTATCCCGAGTCACTTATCTTTTTCTTTTTTTTTAATAGCACAAGAATAATTGAAAAGAGACAAATTTTGAAACAACTGGTTATATCTGTCATGCTTAAACAAGCTTACTAAATTTTAAAGATGCTTTCCACTGCCTGCAAAAATACAAATTGTCAATTATGGAAGAAAGGGGATTTAGTCCCTGAATGAATTATTTTCATTATGATTTGCAGAGATTAATATTTTAAGTGATATGTACACAAAGTAGTAGCCTAATTTATCTATTTTGTATAGCAGGATGAGAAAACAACCACAAATTAAACTATTATATATGTCAGATATAGTGCAAAGGTTTCATGAAAGAGTGCAATGGCTCTATTCTTAGAGAAATTAAATAGAATCAAAGGTGAGTTAAAAGAAATGTGGCATCCAGGAGCAGACAACATCCTATCATCAAGCTAACCCTGTCAATACAGACCCTGAGGCAATTGTAAAGAAGCCAACACAAATGTCAGTGGAGTGTGCCAAAGAGCCAGATGCCATCACTGGAAAAATAACTTCCATGGGCTGGCATCTGGGCCCTGTGTTTATTATCCAAAGCAGAGGAAAGCCTGTGCAAGTGGCAGCATTTTGGAAGTATGTAGGGTATTCCTTCCTCCTCTCTCCTTTTAAATAGCAGTTGTCCTGGGATCATTTATATCCCATAAAATTTGTAACAAGATTGGAAAAAACCCAAACTTTTGTGTGTGTGTGTGTGGTTGTAGCCATGTTAGTCTAAGGACAATTTTCCAACTATTTAGTTGATGTAATAAAAGATATCAGATCTACCCAAAGAACTGTGGGTGAGGGGGATATCATATTTTCTTACATACGCGATATACCTTTCCCCCCAAAATTTGGATCTGTCTTAATTGAGACAGCTGATTTTATGTTCAAGATAAAAGCACTTTATTTGATTCCTATTCAATAGTACAGCACTTGTGGTATTATTATTCAGGTTACTGAAGGAGTCAATTGACCTAATGGCTTATTGTTCTTCACTGTACAGATGTTAATACTTGTCTCTTTAATAGTCTTTTCCAAAAATCAAGCTAACCTTTCTTACAGAAATTTTGCTGTCAGTTACCTGTTCCTGGTTTCTCTCTTCCTGTTTCACAGCTCTTCAGTTCTTTTTGAAATCATAGATCTATCCATGCAGACCACTCTTCAGCAGCAGTTAGGGTTTCAGGCTTAATTAAGAAGGAAGGGGAGGGTGACTTGCATGAAAATTATGTTTGGTTCCTGGCTCTGCAGCAATAACTCTGGGGAAAAATATTTCTTTATTTTGCCTTGGAAAAAAAAGGAGTGTATTATATTCTAGTGTGTCTATATGTGAGAAAATCTGGTAGTAGACAGACAGACATAATGCTCACATGCGTACATATGTACATGTGCATGTGTTGAGGAGCAGAGCAGGAAACAAAGAAGGACAATAAAAATAATATGAAACATTACAAGAAAAGCCTCTGCTGATTTTTAATTACCTTACTTAATTTAGCACTTATTTCCCTATAAACAATTAACATAGCACTTCAAATTAAATAATATATTTCAAAATTATTTTCTTTACTTAAATAATAATCTCTGTCATAATTAAATGGAAAGTATTATACTTTTTATGTTTTATGGGGTATGTTTTTGCTTTTTTTAAACATTCCAGTCAGTTTAGGTAATGAAACTACTATGGACTCTTCTCATCGTTTACTATGGTCCATCTCATACACCCTCTACATACACACACATGCTCAATCATATTCTGTTACTTTCCAGTGGAATTCTGCAGGACTGAATTACCAAGATGTGGCATTTTTCACTTTGTAGTTTTCTGGACATAGCTGAAATCCTTAGTACAAACAAGGGCTTACCACAGAGCTGTTGGATGTGGTTTCCACCACACTAGATTTATATACACATATCTAAACACATTTTAATTGCTATTTTTCATTTCCATCAAGATCTTTTTAATTTCTATTTGATAAAACTTTAGTAAAACATTTTGTACAAGAGTTAAATATTCAGCCCCAGTCATTAGAAAATACATGAGTAAATACGTAAATTAGAGTTCACTTTCCCAAAACAGTACTTGAAAATAGATAACTGCAAGCTTTAAAAATGCTATGTACCATAATTGGTATTGTTACATTTCTAATATCAGGTTGATGTGTTTATAAAATATGTTTTGAAATCATACTGGATATATGCACATGTGTCTGCTGAGAGAGATTTTTGATCTGATATTTCTCTTAACATCTATACTTTTTTATAAACAGATTTTATTAATTAGGAATAGACTTACTTTATTCTCTGAATAAGCATAATCCCTTTTTTCTAAAGTGGAAAAATTATAGTAGTAAATATGGACTAAAAGTGCTAATTAATTTAGGGAAACTATTAAAAGATGTGTTCATCAAAAGGGTAGAGAGAGAGAGTTTGAGGTAAACATAAAAAATTAAATTATTATTTTCCAGCTTAAAAAAGTACAGGAAAGACTTTTTTCATGATTTAGTTGTCAGACATGGTGCATAGATTCAATTTAAGGTAGACATTTAAGATTTTTTATGAAGACTGGTGCAATACGGTGTCCCATTGACAGGGCAAACACTCTTTTTGCACTGATAGTGCTGGATTTTTAAATGAAGCACAGTATGTAGGAAAATCTTGAATAGACTTCAAAAGCTTTCACCCATATGGGAGCTAAAGCATTTATTTCTTTCAGTTACAGTACCCAATGTCTTTCTTGCATTCAGTACATGCAACTGGACTGGACATAGTGGGCGCGTCCAGACGAGTGCGCACATGCCTCTTGCCCCATCTCAACCCCCTTTGAGGTGGGGCAACAGGCATGTGTGGGAATGAAAAAATGTTCCCCGAGTACAGGGAGAAAATTAGACCCCTGGATATCCAGGGGTCTAATAAAATTGAAGTTTAAAAAAGAAGAGGCAACCAGAGGCTGGGTCCTCCATGGAGATGCTCTGGCTGTGGTTGGCCTCTGCAGTTGGTCTCTGCGGTGGGCCCCTTGCCCTCATGCTGAAACACATGGCTGGCCAGGCCGCGTGTTCAGCACCAGGACTCCAGTGCCGATGAATAAGGGTCCAGGGGGGCTGGAGGAGGGGGGACGGGACCATGGGGGGACCCCTGATGGCTCCGCCCACTCCCCCAGCCACCCCAACCCCTGCTCTGGCTGGCCCCTCCCCCTGCCAGCCCCCTTGAGGCCCTCGACCCCTGCCCTGGCCAGCCCCTTCCTCTGCCAGTCCCCCCCAGGCGATAGCTGCCCAGATGGCTGGACAGGGGGCACATGTGGAAGTACTGCTGCACAGAGGCCAACCTGCAACCACAGTCCACTGGTAGCTGGCCCAGAGGAGCAGATGCCTCTACTGGCTGTGCAGTCCCCATGCAGGTCTGGCAGGTGCACAGCAGGTCACAGCCAGGCAGCAGCCCCCACTGCCAGACTGCTGCAGTGGGTAAAGGGTGCAGGGAACTCTCAGGGCTGCTTCCGCAGTCCAGCTGGCACAAGGGGTAGCATCCCCAGGTACCAATTGGCTGGGCCCCAGAAGCTCCTGAGAGCTAGTAGCCCTGAGCTACTTGCCCGGGGGGCTTTTTATACTGCTGGGGACAACACAGGTACTGGCCCTGGGCTCTAGCTCCCCCTGGCTGCAGATCCGGGAGGAACCAGGCAGAGTTATTTTGCCCCAACTGGCACAATTTGCTCCACACCTAAATGCAAGTCTCAGCACGTGCACTGAAGCAAAAAGCCCTGGCTCAAATTTGCACTGCTTCTATTTGAGCTGCTGCAAGTGCACATGCTTGCATATGTGGATGCGCTGAGTGAGGTTGTTGCTTTCCAAGGTCTTATTTAAGATCTTCATATTTTTCCTGGTCTAGTAATCTTTAGTGAAAATAGGAAATAAGACTTAATAATTATCTTCTATGTTTTCACAGCTGTCAGTTATCCTGGATTTTTAAAAGTTTTTAATCAATTAAAAATATGTGGACAGGGAGATAATGGTGATGTTGAAGATGTTAAGATCACAGCAACTTCTCTGTTTCCTCCCTTCCCATGTAGTCTGCTTCAGTAAATCCTTATGATCACTTATTTGCAGGCTTGGGGGCTTAATTTGGAAATGCCTCAGCCTAAGCATTATTCCTTTTCTTTTGGAGTTTGGAATAGATTAAATATATCAGAGTTTTGCACTGTTATACCAAGCATCCAGTACCTCAGATTTATTTATTGCATTGTTTACTTTTTTGTTCTTTGCTTGCTCCTGTTCTTATTATTGACAATCTCATTTCTTTTCTACTTCATCTCTTTACATCTCAGTGCTTCACAGTCTTTTCATCTATTAAAGCCCTGGTATTTGCTAGAAACTGTCAGATTCTCAATTGACAACCAGCCTCAGTTGTCCCTAGTGGTCTTTTGTCTGCATTACAAAACTACCTTGCAACTTGTTATACTGCTTTACAGCATGCAGTCTTTTCCCAGGAGAGTTTCTGAAGTAGACTATCTGAGCATTGAGGGTCCTGACTAAGGTACACTGGCAGAGCTGTGCAACAAAATTTGCACAGTGTGAGCTTGTGTCTAGATTTATCAAGTGAAATTCTGTTGATAGCAAGCAGCTGATTACATTTATTAAAAATAGGTTTACCTACACGCATAGTATTATCAATAGGAATGTTGGCAATTGTCATGTGATCAGAAGAAAAACTTTTGGAGAAAATAGAAACCTAAAACATTGACTTTCACAAGGTTAGCTTCATAGATAATCTGCCCGGTACAGTAGAGACCGGAGTCCCAGCTGTTGTGCAGGTAGGTAGTGGGCTCTGCTGTGGTGCTGGGACAAGTTACCAGGGAAGAAAGGCTGGGTTTCCTCCTCAGACACTGCAGTGGGCACCTGCTCCACTCCTTCAGAAGGTCCAGGGACCTTGGGTCTCATGGAACTTGGACCATTCCCAGAACAGGCAGGGACTGACCACTCCGGGGAGTGCTGGCAGAGCTCTTACACCACACCCTCCTTCCATCCTTCCCTTACAGGAGAGGTGTTTCTGCACTTTGTCCCTGTAGGAGCTGTACTTAGGTCCTGACATTTCCCTGGTGAGAGTTGGCTGGGCCAGCAAAGCTCTTATATTGGCCGCTACCCGTGTCCTTCACTTACTGGAGAAGCATTTCAGCACTGTCCATTCAGGAGCAGTACTTTGCTCCTGATATATACTTAGAGATAGTTGGCCATGCCCAAAGGGTTGAGCTTTACCACTACTCCTGGAGGAATATCAGCCAATACACCATGCTTCTGCTGTGGGACATGGTCCCCTGGGAGGTGCTCTAGAGCTGGAGGGGGGGCGTCTGCTTTGACAGGGCACTAAGTAAGCCCAGGTTGCCATTCAACATGAGAATCCAACTAGTATGCTACCTATGGCTCCGTTATGACCTCTGGTTGAGTTTTTAGTTGCCACTAT
>NW_005841839.1:541064-556158 GCF_000455745.1 Alligator sinensis | reverse complement strand
TGAACCCATGACTAGGGATCTCTGGAGTCCGCACCAGAAGTGTGTGGCATGGTAGCTTCTTTAATCTTGGAATTTCTACTATGCATTCCCCACCTCTAATTGGTGGAGGGGCCCCACCACTTGCCACCCACACTTGTCACTTGTGCCTAAAACCACAGCTGTGGTTTTTGCCTTCCAGCCATCAGGGCAGGTGGCAAGTGATAGGGCCACTCCACCAATCAGTGGCAGGGGGGCATACAGGGGAAACTCCAAGATTAAATAAACCACCACACTGTGCACTTCTGGCATGAATTCTGGAGATCCCTACCCATGACCTGACCTTGGAAGAAGTTCCCCAGAACCCAGATGCCTAAGAAGAGTCTCCCATACACCACTCTTGACTTTCCAGCACCTGTTCTTCTGCTTTGAATATTCTGGGAGAGGTAGGGGTTGCTTTGCTTTCAGATTTTGGGAAGAGGGTGGCCAGGTTGGAGGTGCAATTGCAGGAGTGGGGGTTGTGGTTTTCTTGAAAGGTCAGTACAGTGACCTCCTGCACTGTGAGACTCAGAGTCATCTAGCACCCATAGTCCCCACAAGGGGGGAAGGAAAATGCTGGAGTGCTACTTGCAAGCCTCCCCAAGGCACACAACTCAGGAGTCACCCTGGCAATGGGACCAGATTGGCTGAGAAAACTGTTCCTTTACAGGACTCCTGCCATCACATCAGTGCCTATCCTGGACTGGGAGGGAGGAGGGAAGGGAGAGGTCTTGTTTGGCAAGGAAGAATTGTTTTCATTTCTGCTATACTACAACTCTAGTGGGTCTCACAGATAGCTGCATGTTATCTCCTGTCTCTGACCTTGATGTCCTCTCTGCCACCTGAGCCTGTAGCGCTGCCAACTAGGGCAGGATGCTGAATGCTGGCATTTGGTTTTTACACTGTGTCTGCAAAGCTCAATAAACTATTTTAGTGCCTTTCTCTGAGTACAATGGGGAAGGGAGGCTTTTTCAGCACCACTGCTCTGACCTGGAAGGAAAGTCCACTTCTCCCAGAAGCTGAGCATGGCCCTGAGAGGTAGGACAGGGAGGTGTGAATGAGGCAGATTTATATTCCCATAGAATAGGAGATGGGCTGCTAACCACCCAAGGCCAGGGGGCCTCCCTTTGGTGACTGGTTCATCCACTGCAGTCCAGGATGGGAGTAGGGGAGGGGGTGAGGGACTGGTGTGCACAGTGCTAAAAGAAACCTCTTGAGCATTATTGGCCTGGGACCCTGTGCTTTAAACCTTCCCCCATGCCCCTCCATCCCTGCAGCCTTCCTCAATCCACCTAAGCCCTTTCTAGACTTATTGACCACAACAGCCTGAGTTGGGGCTGTGACTGTGGGGATGGCCTGTAGCAGCTGCAGGTCCCCCTGCTACACTTTCCTTGCACCCCTCACTCTGGTGCCTGTGTCCCTGTCATGGCCACATGGAGTGGGGGTGATTCATACCTTTCTAGGCTGCACAGCATCCTCACTGAGTAGGAGAATGGAGAGGGCTTCCTTTGGTCCTGGGAGTTGTGCTGCAGCAGTGGCCACTGTGCTTGTAGTGGGGAGGGGGCTGTGGCACACTCTATGCATCTTGAAGGGGGCAGTGAAGTGTTGGAAGAGTATATCCAGAACACCTGTGGCAACAGTACGGGGAACGGTGTCCTGGGGCCCATGTACTCAGTTGTAGTCTGCAGGGTCAAGGACCAGGGTGGGAAGGGCCACTGTGAGATGGAGGACATGGGCTAGCACTCCAGGTCCTCGGTCTCATTTGCCATGGTGTCAGAGCTTTCCCTCTGCTCCTGCATACCATGCTCCCTACTATCAACCTTACCTAAGAAGATATCAAGGGTGCTCAGGATCATCTGCATGTGCAGCTCAGTTCTCACATTCTGTGCTGATGTAGGTTCCAGCACCAATGGGGCAGACTTCTAATGGGCCAACTCCAGCAGCTGACCTCTTGCCCTGTGGCTCCTGGGGACCTGCTTCTGGTCACCTGGTTGCCTTCCTGTGCCTCCTTTTCTGGTGGAGGTCCTGCCAATAACTCCTCCTGCACACCAGTGGTGCCATAGCTGTGCAGGGCCTCACTGGCCTTGTCTCTGGTGAGGGAGTGAGACAGCTTTACGTAGAAGGGCATGGTCTACCTCCAGGCCCCGGACCTTTTGATGTTATCATGCACACACTTATATTGCATCTTCATCCATTTAGTTATGGTGCTACACTGCTCCCAGTCCCTTTAGTGGCCCTGTCCTGCAGCTTCTGGGCAATGTGCTTGAAGACATTATTGTTTTAGTGCCTTTTCAGGGGCTTCCTCCCATCCCCAAATGGCAGTGAGAGTCCTCATCTCCCCATCATCCCAGTTGTGTGATCAGGGTTGGGTAGTGGAGAAGGACAGGACTGGGGGTCTTCCATAGTCCATGGCAGTGCCCATGGGGTCTCGGCACCCATGGGTGGGTGAGGGTCTGGCTGCAAGGGGGTGGATGGAAGGATAGAAGAAAGGCTGGGAAAGTGGGTGGAGGGAGGAGTAGAGGATGTGTGAAGGTGTGATTCCCAGCTTGTGGCTTTCTCCCTGCAGCTGGGTATGGCCCCAGCTCCAGAGTGAATGGGGATCCACTGATCAGACCACCCCACAACCTCAGTCTTTCCAGGGGCTTCCTGCAGACAGCTAATGATTCTGGCAATGCCCTTCACCCTGCCCTTGAAATTTCCAGTGTCCTCTACCTGCAACATGGAGGCAGCTGGTCATGTCCCACCTGCTCCTGAAGTTTCCGGGACAGCTGGCTGCTTGCCCGGGCTTTAATGCTCAGTTACACCCCTGCAACTACCCCTGCCCTAGTATTCTGGGACCCTGTAGCTGCAGGCCAAAAAAGCCTTGCAGCAGGTGCCCACAGCATGGGTACCTGCCTGCAGTGGCCGATCCGAGGAGGTCATAGGGTTGCCTCCATGTAGTATCTGTCCTGATGTTCCCTGCCACCCCAACTCACCAGAGGTGAGCTGTCCGTGCCAGCTCCTGCTCAGGAAGGGGAGGGGAGAGGGGTGTCCATTCTGTGGCCAGGGTCGCAGGGTGCCTAGCTGTGACCTCTGAGATGTGGTGTGCAGGAGCCAGCATTGAAGCAGGGGTAGCAGGACCCACAAAGAAGGCTGGGATTCCATCTTGAATCAATAGGGGAATTGGTATAGAAGTTCAGTGTTGTGGTCTAACTTAGATCAATCTGATTTGAGTGTGCCCCAGGCCAGGCCTATCTTAGACCCGTTTCATCTGTTTTTAGACTGTTGTGTTTGTGCTAAAATTCTGCACAGTTACAGGTTTAGATTGATTTCCAATTACTTAGACCCATTTATGTGTAATGCCTGTACCTGCCTAGAAGGTACTTTTCCATTAATATAAAATGCTAGCAAGGAAGAATGGTGATGAAGAACAGACAAAATACACTTAATGCACCTGGTCTACCCAAGTTCTCTGGAAGAAGTCAAATGGACCAATACTTGTATCCTATTGATTTGAATATAAATAACAATAAACACTTCAGTTAAGGTTCAAAACAGTCTGGCAGTTTGCATTGAATTCCCTTTGGTCTTCAGATAATGCCATTAGAACTTCTGAGTCTTTAATGCACTCTTGAATCATTCCTAGCTCTTCGGCACTACCTCTAGCAACCCTTCTTAAATCCTTATTGGTTTTGGACAAGAAACATGGAGACAGCTTTCCCTTCACTTCTGAGAAGAACCCTTTCTTCCATGCCTCTAGCATTTACAATTGTACATCTGAGCTGATCTGCTCTCACTCTTTTTGGGTTTTTTTTGGTTTTTTAATAACCACCAGTGATGTGGGGATTGTTTTGTTCTGTTTATAAATTTCACTGTTCTAAATGAATAGCATGTGTATTAATGAAGTGACTCCAGTTTTAAGCAGCTACACAGGAACAAGTTCCAGTTAACAAATGGAGTAGTTATGTTTGAATGCATAGAGATGAAGTGTTAATAGCACACAGCTTTTGTTATCCTCAGTGTTTGAAAACTGATGAACGTGCTAGTTGGCTGATTATTCAAAACACTCAGAAATAGATTCAGCTTCTAATATAAATCAGTACTCTGTTTTGTTATAGTCATTAGCAGAAACCTAACAACTCTGATTCAGTTATAGTATAAAAGGGTTTGGGAGTGGGAGGATAGGTCCCCTTTATTGCTGCTTTGTTTGAATAATGGACTAAACCTGATTTAGAAGCTGTTCCTTCTCTCAACCCCTTGAACTGTGTTCTGAGCTCAAGAATTTTCCCTGGTATTTTGGGATTTGCAGTTCACTGAGCAAATTATGTATTCAAATGTCTAATTACAGTGTTTAATTAAAACATTTGGTTTGTGCTAGATTATTGAAATGCTCTAATATCAGATATTTTAAAAATGATTAAAGTGTTGTTTAAAGTAATTTATGGTAATATGCATGTTTTGTGTGCTCTTCTTACTGGGAGGGTAGTAAAACACTGGAACAGGATACCCAGAGTGGTTGTGAAATCTCCATCCTTGGAGGTTTTTAAGACCTGGCTGGACAAAGCCTTGGCTGGGATAATCCAGTTTGGGATAGTCCTGCTTTGAGCAGGGGGTTAGGCTAGATGACCTCCTGAGGTCCCTTCCAGCCCTAATTTTCTATGATTCTACATTGCAAGATCTTTTGTGCTACATTTTTCATATGTTAGTATTGTAAATAGAAAAGTTTGGGGTTATATTGAAGTAATGTCTCTCAAATGTAGGACTGCATTTATGGAAACTCTGGGAAGCTGGGCAAGCATTTTTGCCAGTCCGGTTGCTGAAGGTCAGTCATATATTTCCACTTTGGTATACCATTGGCACAAAGAAAATCTCTGGTGACACATCTGCAGATTATAAAACCAGTCATCTGCTTTGACCACTTGTATAACACAAGCTATAAGAGTTCTCAGGTACTCAGGGGTGGGGAAATGCATCATTCACTGTACCCCACTCCCATAACCTTTGGAACTGAGAGTATGTCAAGGAAATAACAGATATTTGATGGGAGATAATTAAGGTAGGGCCCAAGTATTGGAGCCTCAGGGCTGAGGCTAGACTGTCAGATAGTCTTCTCTGTGACTACTGCAGCCTTGAGTAAGATGGCAAAACTCCTGAGGTTTCTCTAGCTCAGTGATTCTCAACCTTGCTAGACCCAAGTCATCCCTCAGAAAATGCCAGCTTTTAGCTTTCATTCATTTTTTGACTAAGGAAAAATAATATATTTTTTTTCTATTTAAAAGAACAAAGATAAGAAAAACTTTGAATGTTTTTAACCCTGTGGATTTCTATTTGAAATCGCTTGTGAATCATGTTTGCATACTAAATAGTGGTAACATTGCATACCATGACTCTCTTAAAACAATCTGTAGGCATGCCAGGATGCTGCATCATCCTGGCTGAGATTCACTGCTCTAGCTTATTGTAATAACCAAATTGGCCACTGTCAGCCTTAAAAGCTGAAGGATGCAAAAATCGGTCCATCTTCACCCTCCATCTCTCAAAGCCACCAGGGTTCTAGCAAAGCCTAGAATCTTTTTATTTATCTTCCATGTATTTATACTCAGTGGAGTTTCTGAAATAATTTTAAACTCTTTCAAGTACTGTGGTGTAAATTTTAAAGTACTTTATGCACCATTTGTTTATGGTGCTCATGGATGATGCTGAACTTCAGTTCTACTGATTACATCATTTCTAGTGTATTTAACAAAAAAACAAAGGGACTTAAAAAATTAGACTCAGTATATTTTATGTCAAGAGGAGTCATTGGTTTAGCATGATTAAAGAATGCCAATTTTCTATAACAGCCAGCACACACAAAGGAGTAGGGATGTGGTTATGATAATACCAGCTAACTTCTGACTACCTAGCTCAAGTGGTCAAGTTCCCATTTGCAACTGGTTCAGCTGAGGGCCCAAAATGTGACTTTGAACTCACAGTTCTGCATTACAGTAGCATTACCATGGCAAAACAGGTAAGTTTTGTGATGTTCAAAGTCACATTTTGGGCTTAGATCAAAAGGTGCCCTCAACTGAAGTGCAACAAAAACTAATGTTGGTGGTCATTTGGAGTCCTGCCTAACTCGTGCACGGCTTCAGTGTTGTAGACACACTGCACTTATAACAAGCGTGCAGTTTTTTAAAAAGCTAAGTGAATTAGGTGCCTTGGCTTTTGGAGTGAACTGCGTTCCCAACTGTTTTATGCCCCTTTGAAAAACCCAACTTAAGGCTTGGCAATGTAATGATGCACTGGGGCAATTGATGGTAACTTCTAGGTGCCACTGCCACTGGTGCAGGGATTTTTTTTACCCTCCTTTGGGGTGTTGCCCATCCTAGTTATGACACAACTTAAGCTTTTAGTAGCTTAACCCATTCACTTTTAACTATACTT
Organism: Alligator sinensis; assembly: GCF_000455745.1. Classification (NCBI taxonomy): domain Eukaryota; kingdom Metazoa; phylum Chordata; order Crocodylia; family Alligatoridae; genus Alligator; species Alligator sinensis. Next base: position 549,738 of record NW_005841839.1, on the reverse strand, counting down.
GGTCACAAATTGAGCTAGGAGAATGAATTCAGTAGAGGCAAAGCTTTTGGGTTGTTAAAAAGTTAAAAAGTACTTTAAAATGGGAATATTGCAGGTTTCTTTTTTTGGAGTGGAGTTTGTGGTGCTCTATTTTGGTGGCTGTAGGTTGGAAACAGATTGGATGTCAGAGTGATTGTGCATGTGTGTGGGTGTTGGTAGTGTATGTAGGTGGTTTTTCAAGTAAAGGCCGTGTGCATTTTATGTTAAAAGGTAGTATGGTAAGTGCTAGTTGCTTTATTTTGGAATAGTTTGCTAGGAAAGGAATTCTGCACTGTAGATATATATCCATATTAACAAGGATTAGAAAGTCCTTGTTGATGTGAAAAGGGACTTAGTGAAATGTCATTCTTGCAAGAACATCGGGTCAATGTGCATGTACTAAATTGGGGTATAGTGTTGTAATAGAGTCTTTTTTCAGGACCCATGCTGTCAGTAAATATTGCAATTTACTGGAAAATATTAATTAAATTTTGGTAGTTCACTTTTGCACTTGCAGCTCATTAATCTACTCTGCATAAAAACAACGTAGAAGTAGCTTCTTATGTTAGAATAATCCAGAACCTGGGTTTTACAAATCTGTTATAGGTGCTTTAACTAAAGGAGTGTTTTTAATGCCACATGAAAATGGTGCACATTTTGTTTTGTTTGTATTTAACTCAATCCAAGGAATATAGAGTACAAACTAAGTCTGAAGGTGGTTTACTTAAACTTGCAGCAGTTTAACATAATTGGTACAGTTAAACCAATAGGTTAGTGAAACTGGTACAATTTTTTGGGTAGAATGAGCCCAGGTCTAGGCTTGAAGAAGGCTTGAACTGGCATTTATTTTACGATCGTGAAGTTTCAGTCTGCTTGTTCCATTCTGGCACAAGGTATAGTTATAAAACATTTTATTAAAAAAAGAGGGGTTAGCTGATGGTGCAATTAACTGTAAGGTAAAATGAGAGCAAGAAACTAAGTAAAGCAAATTTAAATGAAAGTAAATAAGAAATGTCTAAAATGGATATAGTGATGAAATGGAAAATGAGTTTAGCAACCAAATTTTTGACAGAGGGAATGAAGTTTTACTAGCTATTGCCTTCAAGGCAAGAGTCCAACAATGTATGTTTTTAGCAGAAGGATCAAAGTGAATTTTGGTGATGTTGGAGAAAAGTAGGTGACTTTTCTCCAGTCTTAGTTGATGGTTTATATATGTGATGCAATTTTAAAATATTACCTTGAACATAAAGGAGTAAATTGTTACAGTTTTTCACATTCACAGCCCTTTGTTTTTCATACACCGAATGGCAGAACAATGCATACCATTTGGGAACCATTGTTTTATGGTTTACCTTCCAGTTAGGCTTAAAAAAAGAGAATGTGCCTGTTACTCGGCCATGTAAAATATTCCCCTCCACAGCAGTTGCTGTCCCAAGGCAAACATGCAGAGGACTGCATGGTTAGTCCAAGTAAAGCACTCAAAGGTATTGGAGTGTTTATATGTAAATACTCTGAAAAATAATTACCACGCAATTTTTAATTTTTTCCTTGTTTTGTTTAGTTTGAGTGTCCCATGAAAATAAACTATTTATTGGTACTCCTGCTATGGGTTGAGTCCAGATTTCTCATCTTTGTTTTACTTGAACTAATGTGTTGATTAAATGATAAAAAATTACTAATATAATACATAGTAGTCCTGTGCAAAGCAGCTAGTATTCACTTCAGATTCGGATTTGGCCAATTCAGGGGACAGTGATTCAATTTGTTGATTTGAATCACTGTCCCGAATTGATTTGGCCGAATCTGATTTGGAGCTTTGGCTACTGTTGAATCTCTGAATCACCCAGGCCCATCCCCCATCCGCTCTTCTAGCCCTGGCAATGGCTACCCCATCTGCCCCAGCTCACTGGGTGCTGCTGGGCGGGGGGACGATCCCCACTGCCCCCCACTTCCCCATGCTGTATGAGAGGCTCTGCACGAGTCCCCTGACCTCTCCCTGCTCCCCCATCCCCCCCCCCATGGCTGCCCTGCCTGCCCCAGCTCCAGTCCTTTAAGAAAAACAAAAAGAGAATAACCCTGGACTCACCATTCCTGCCAGTGGGGGTGGATCCCTGCTGCCCTCAATTGCCCCACACTACATGGGGGACTCTGCATGAGCCCTGCAAAGCCTCAAGGCTGCTGCAGGAGCGGTGAGTCCTGGGGCTTTTCTCATTTTTTTTCTTAAAGGGCCGGAGCCTGGGTGGGTGGAGCAGCCACTGGGGGAGCTGGTGGGGGTCAGAGGCTCATGCAGAGCCTCCCACACAGCGTGGGGTAGTGGGGATCACCCCACCACCCCACAGCACCTGGTGAATCAGACTGTTTTTTAAAGTACCAGGAGCTAGGAGGGGTGAGACAGCCATGGAGGTGGGGCTGGGGGAGCAAGTGGGGGATAGGGCCTGGCAGGGTTCTCCCCATGGTCCCCTTCCCCCTCTTCCAGCCCCCCTCCCTCACCTCCTACTTAGCAGCTCTGAGTCTGGCTGCAGCTCCCTCAAATTAATTCAGACCTTTTAATTGGTTCCCTGATTTGATTCAGATTCAGCCACCAAATTGAGCCAGATCTCCTCCAAATTGAATCACCACCCCAAGTTTTGCACAGCCCTAATACATAGTATATAGTTAACATGACAACTTGGAGTTAAAATTTAGGGGAATACTGGGAGGGAGTATACTAATAAATTCTGTATCAAAGCAGTGATTGAATTTCTTTAACATTTTTTGTTGTTTTGTCATGCAAGACCTGAAAATATACAGCATTTGTGTATGAATACAATATGAATAATCTGATGACAAGACCATTCTAAAGTTCATGCATGTGTCTAAAATGATTTAATATACTCCTATAATTTTCACTTTTATCCAGGCACCTTTATTAAATCACACCAACACACATTACTGGATATTTATTTATCATTGTGGAAGTATTACTTCACTTAGAAATGAACTATTTCCAAATGAGCAACTTTTGAAGGAAGAACAGTTTGCGGTATTCTTGTCTGAAGTTCAAAGGTAAAATATTGATACCCTTTCTCAACCATTAGTCATGATGAGATGTGCATTAACAAATTATTGGTGCACACCACATGCTTTTGGGCTTTTGCTTTCATGCATCTTGTAATGGTTACGGAAATGAGAATGGAACATTTAAAATGCCATTAAAAAGAGACCCCCCCTCCCAAATATTTGCAATAGGTCATTTATGTTAATCAGGTCACTTCTAAGGGGAAAAAAGGCTATTTTTCGTATTCATTTGGTTATTTGCTCAGTACATCCTGGTATATGTCTATATATGTATGTGGGCTGTCACACTATCATTTAATAGATTAATTGTACTAATTTTTAAAAGCTAAACATTTTTTATGATGTTTTATAGTAACCATGGACTATTCAGCATTTGTCAATAGTATCCTACAGTGCTATTTGTAATGTCAAAGTTTTAACCAGTGTTTGAATCAGAAATACCATATCTGCTCACATAGATTATCCCCCCAAATAAGATCCACCCCTTGTTTTAGAAAGGTAGAATGAAGTCAAAATAGATCTCTCCCTGTAAGTAATGGAGTAGCAGCAGCTAGGGATCTGAGCCTGCTCATTGTTCTGTCCCATGTGGCTCACATGCAGATTTTCTTCTCATTTTTGCCCATTCAGTGGCAGAAACTATTCTCACCATATTTCCTTAAACATAATGCACGCCCCAATTTCTAGTGGCTGGGGTTTTTTTGGAACAAGGTGCATATTGTATGGTGCAAGGTATGGTAACTGTGATAGTTTAAATGCCATTATGCTGAAACATTTTTTGGGGTTTTTTTGTGGTTACCACCATTAACTTCCTTTCCTGGGGTTTTAGCATCATTTGGAAAATACATCAATGTATAGCTTAGATTCTTAAGGACAATATCTTCTATTAGTCAGCATTTATGATAAATCCAAACATTGGTAATCTTTTGACTTAGATTCTGGTTGAGAGTGAAGGAAAGTTTCCAATAAAAATGTTTTGGCATCTTCTGTTGTTGTGAGTCAGTGTAATGCTTCTGAAAAGGATAGGCTGAAGGTCCTTGAAAACTAAAGACCAGCAGACCCAAAAACATCAAAGGATCCTGGAGATTTTCCTTCTTGACAAGACTAAAGGGCTGTCCTAAATTTAATCAGAAAACAGTTACAGAGTGTGCAGTATATACAGATGCTTTCACACTATCAGTGTTCATTTACCTTGTCAGTGAGGAACTACCTCCAAAGTGAAGAAAAAGTATTTATTTATGTGTTCTGATCCATTCTGTCCTTTGCCTCTCTGCTAAGATTGCCAACACTGAATTTCATTAATGTTTTTGGATGTGGTTTTGCGGTGGGAAAAGCTATTAAAGGACTGGATAGGTTTGAAAAATGATTTCCAGCTCGTGGTTTCAATTTAATAATCTTCTTCATGTAAACTCTCAAATCTTACAATTTAAGGATGATTGGTTCCATATTCTGCATCTCCATCCTCTTTTCCCTGAGCAGTCACTATAACTTTTTGAGTTCATATGCAAAAAGTTAAGATGTTGGAATGTGTAACTTGTTCTTTAATATCCACTGATTAAAAGAAAATGAATTTATTAAGACTTTTTCTAATTTAAATTGGGAGGGAGGAATAAATGGATGATGCTCACTTTAATGTACAAAAACAAAGAATAAATTCCAGAATTAGACTGTGTAAGATTATGTATTCCACCATTTATATTTGTTTAGGTAGTTTTTCTTCAAGGACTTACCTATATGCTGCCACAGTGTTAGCCCTGATGTTGAAAATATTTCTCACTTCCTTTCCCAGATCTAATATCAAGGATGAAATGTTAAGATGCAAGAAAAGTAGTTGTGATTCCATCTTTAAATGATTCTTAATGGGTTTCCAGTGGATGAGATTACATATCTAGTGAGCTGCAACAGTGTTCAGGGGAGGGATAATAAAAGGAACATTTTATAGCAGTTCTTAATTCATTCTTTTGGATATTTTATCATTTAATATATAATGAGGCACACTTCGGGGACAAATCATTTGTCATAAACATATATGTTCCAGCGGGATGTTCACCTCCTGATGACAAGAGGAGAAGAGGAGACTTGCACGGAGACAAAACCTCTCTAAAAGACTCTCTCAAAATGGCAGACTGTTGGCACTGGCAATGCTCAGGCATCTCTTATTCTCAGGGCCTCTAATCAGTGCTGGATCCAAGATAGCTTTCGCTTTGAAAGTATATGTATAGTAGGCAAAGTGAAGCAGAATAGAAATGCCTCCTAGCTATTGGAAAACATCTGTCAATCAGGATACAATGGTTACTAAGCAGATCCACCCCTACCTATTTCATGCAACTGAACATATTCATTGAAAGCTGATATCAAGATTAGGAGCTTGCCTCAGTAGGAGATGTATGTTATTTACACATTAAAGGGTACCTAAATCAAAGATATCAATTTTTGTGAGTTAATTATTCCCTTTCCCAAAGTATCTGGTCAAGTTTCTCCAAAACCTTCAAGATGAACAGTGTAAAAGCAAGCTCTTCTGTTTCCTTGTAACAGTCTTTTTAATGGTATCTCAAAAAATCCAAAAGACCTGCTGGTTCAGTAGGTGGCACTCTTCCACCTAATGTAAAATTAAATTGACAATGTAGTAGATTTGGAATGGGTAAAGGGAAACTTTGCTGTTGGGGATGTTCCCTTTCCAGTGATACAAAAAAAAAAAAGTTGTTCTAACTAGTTGTTCTCTTACAGCATTTCATAGGTCAACAGTTGTTAACTTTGGTGATCTGTTCAGCTTATGCAGTTTAAATATTTTTCAACCTAACTACATTTTCTTTGGATATGGCATCTCCCTCTTTCCATCCTAAACTGTTTTGAAGAGTTATTTATTATTATTTAATACCACAAAGAAGCCAGCATTTTGGTGAGTGGAAGAAGTGAACCCTGTATGTAGTATTTTAAGGCTTAATAGCACTTTAGGAGAAAAGGTGTAATAAGGTTGCTTATTTATTTTAAGCCTATATTATCACTTTGTGTTTTAGAGAAGCTGTAATTAGAGACAATTGCATCTTCCATTTAATTCTAATTTATACGCAAAAGGAACAAAAGCTTTTATTGACCAAAGAGCATGTTTCTCTCTAGTGAATCTGAATGCAAGTATCAGTAACACAGCTGTTCCACAGGCAGAAGGTTCCATAACAGTATCACTTACTGTCGAGTGAACTTTCAGTACTGCGCACACTTGAGATGTACAAGATTCTCAATATCCATTTCTTTCTCCCATACAGAAGCAAACTTAGCTGAACTTTAATGTGTTTGATAAATTCACTGCCTAAATTTGAACTGTATAAAAAATATCATACAGACACAAGATACAGTTACACTAGGACAACCTACATCAGTTTTGTACAAGAAGAGAAACGCAAATCTCTGGAGGGGAGCTGCTTATTAGGGCTGTGCAAAACAGCTATGTTTAAATTCAGTTTCAGATTCGGCCATTTCAGAGGGACAGTGATTCATTTTGGTGTTTCCAATCTCTGTTCCATTTTGATTCAGCCGAACCTGTTTCGGAGTTTCAACACTGTTTTGGTGATCCGACCATAGGCTATAATGGGGAATCACTAAAATGCCTATAACTTTGTTATTTCTTGCCTGATTCAGATGAAAATTGCAGGGATGGTAGCCCCTTCTGAATGCATGAAGCCTGACAAGTTTCAAGGAGATAGATGCAGGGGGTTCTGTGAAACTGCACATCAAACTATTAAAAGCAAAACTCATATCACTGGCAGCAGCAGCATGTTGCCATCCTGCACACAGATCTGGGGGCCTGCACCCCCTGGGAGGGCTGCGGAGTTGTGCCAGACTCCTCCCAGTGGGTGCAGGCTCTCCAATCTGCACACAGGATGACAGCAGGCCATCCCTTCCTCAGAGCATTGAGATTGGAAGGAATCTTAGGGACATATCACAGACACTGGCCAGCTACGGATGTCAATATCAGAGCAGTCTTAGCCCCCCTCTTTCCCCTCCCTCTTCTTAGTTTCTGTTTCCCGCTCAAGCCCACCTCCAAAATGCTGAAATTTTCTGAAACATGTTGGGTGGTTTTGTTTTGTTTTGAAAATGTTTCAGGGCCTTTCATTTCATTTTGGATTCGATGTTTCAGGCACCAAAATGGACTGAAACACCTTCAAAACAAAATGGCTGCCCAAGTTTCGCATAGCCCTACTGCTTATGGTAGTTCTATTATTGCACTTACCACTAGATGGTAGGGGAGCATGTATGAGCTCATTTGGCAAGTGCAAACAGTCGGGCCCCAATGGTTGCAAACAAATGACATTTACACCAATATGACTTATGCTGATGTAGTTTTAATGCTCATTTTACTGAGGTAATTCTACACCCAATTCAAATAAGTTCAAGAAGTGTAGGGCTATATGTCATGTGCCCGCTCCTTGTTGTGCTTGTTTAAAGGTTGTCATTACACCAGTACAAGCATGTCATTTGTACAAAGCTCTTTGGCAAAATTAAGTTATACAGGTTACATTTTATACAATTTTTGGGTGACTTCAGTTAGATGATTAAGCTTTGCCCTTTTGTTTCATTATCACTTTTTTCTGTAGCAACATTTACAGCAGAATTAAGTACAGAGTTTTCAAGTTAAAACATGTATTTTCCTTTCCCAGATAGTTATGTAAACTGTACTTTATAATTTTGTTAGCAGCTTGCATCTATAATTATTAGATATGATCCCTTCATTCAAAAAAATAAACACATTGAAGTTAAGATGGAATCATCATATTAATACTCTGTCAAGCTGTGACGCTTTGTTATGGGGATGGGATGGGAAAAAATATGGTAGTCTATAATAGTTGTACTCTTTAGGGCCCAGATTAAGCAAGTATTAAGCAGGTGCTGCAGTAGGCTTTGAGTATCTACTCAAGTTAAGGTTATACTAAATTAATTTGCTTTATCAGAATTTTAGAACTTGTACCTTAGTGAAGAAGAGTAGAGAGGTACTTGCCATTGTTGATAAATCTTATACATAAATAGGGTGCTCCAGCTCACTATACTGATTTGCTCCCTATAGACATGCTTGGGGGTGGGGGAAGAGCATTTTAATTAGAGTGGTCTAATTCCTTTTATTATTCCTCCCCTGAATACTGTTGCATACTGTGTGCTCTAATTAAAATGGCTCACCTTCATGTGTATTATGCCCCTTCACATTTCAAAATGTCAGTGGGACGCTATATCTAAGACTTATTTGGAATGTGCAGAGGCATAACACACGTAATGGTGAAGTGATGCTGGCCTGTTCTAATTATAACATGGAGCAGATTCAAACAAGTCTGCTCCAACATGTTCTAATTAAAATGCAAACAAGGACATCTATAGGCATCCTTTGTGTCTAAACAACCTTAATTATTGTATTTGCTAACATACTACATGGTCAGACAGCCTAGCCTGGGCTAATTGCCTAATGGGTCTCACATCCCTCGCACTTTGACTGGCAGCCCTAACCCAACTAATGACTCCAGCTGGGCACAGTCTGGACCTCCTTTTTAGCTGCTGGGAGAGCAACTTGCCCATTTAGCTCCAGCTGTGGCAGTAGAATCCAGGCCAGCCAACAGTT
>NW_005841839.1:533353-541033 GCF_000455745.1 Alligator sinensis | reverse complement strand
CTGAAGATCTGCCTTGGCAAATCTCTATAATATAGTACCCCTGGTTTATTGAGCTTGATCACCACAAATCTGGGTTTTCCATTACCACAGAAAAACAGAAAAAATATAGATTTCCATTTTAACCAAGAAAACTATGGATTTTTCATTTTAAGTGAGAAACACATGGATTTTCCACTTGTGCAAAGAACTCTCTGCAGGCTGGCAGAGTTGCAGCCTGTCAGAGAGTGGTGGGAGCAGGAGGAGGGCAGTAAGGCAGGGGGTGCCATGTGCATATGCACACTAACATATGCACATGGTGCCAGGAAGCCTGGAGAGCATCTCCTGCATATAAGTCTGGTAGGCACAAGGGGAGATTGAGGCCTCCATAGGGATGGAGGGAGGGAGGGAGGGAGTTGGGCAGAGCAGGGTCTGGGGATGCTGCCAAGCTGGGGTGGTATGTGGGGCTTCAGGCCCAGGGCTGGAATGCCCCAGTGGGGAATGGGATGGAGCTGTGGGCAGCTTGTCAAGGGGGAGATGGGGCTGGCTCCCCACCACTGCATGCACTCCCAGGAAGGGGACAGAGGGGACACATGCCTCTTGATCTGTATGTGAGACAGGAGTGGATGTGGGTTGCCTACTGTGGGCTTGGACTCCCCACCCTGATGCCCTCCCCTCAGGGCCTCCACAGCCCAACAGGCAGGACTTAGCAGGGCAGGGCAAAGCGGAGCCAGGTGGGGAAGCTCCTTGCCACTGCAAGCCCCACACCACACTGGTGAGATGCCCCCTGCCCATCTAGTAGCAGCAGGGATGGCAGCACAGAGTTGTGTCCCTCACTGCTTCTGGGTGGGCAGGGGGTGCCTCTCCATGATGGCACAGAGCTCCCAGAAGTGACAATGAGCTTCCTCTCCCAACCCCACTCTGCCCTGCCATGCCAGGTATTGCTCACTGGGCCACAGAAGCCCCAAAGGGAAGGCAGCAGGAAGGGAAGCCTGAGCCTGAAATGGACACCCTGCACCTCCCCCCACCCCCTTCTCTGACCATGCTGTTCATGAGGGGAGGGGGAGCTGGTCCCCACACTCTACTCTACCACAGCAGCCACCATCTCCTGGAGGCAACAGCTGGGGCTCCAGCACTGTTGTGTGGAAGGCAGGGGGCTGTGGACCTGGCTCCCTGGCCCCAAAGCCCTGGCAGCTATGGGGCCCCCTCTGGCAGGGCGCTGGGGTGGGGGGCTGTGAATGGGGAGTGAGGGGCCTGGGCCTGCATCCTGGTGAGTGTAGGGGGCAGAGGGAGCTCTGATTTCCCATAATAAAAAAACCCCAAATCAAATACCAAAATGTATAGGTACTTAGAATTCACTTTATTATAGTGATTGAGACACTGGTATTCTTCCAAAGTGCTTTAAAATTGTAAATATATCAATAAAATGTGTTTAATTTACATCTGTACATATAGTTGTATTTAATTTTAATTGAGGATTTTGTGTCTTTTATCAGAGAATTTGTAGGTTTTATCAGCGAATTTGTGATTTTTAAACAGAGAAAACCAGGATCCCCATTGATCACTCTGTTCCTTTTGTATTTTCTCTTGGATTTTGTAATTCATGCTAAAAACAGATGTCAGCTTTTCTGCAGGATAATGCATTTTATTCTTGGAACCTATGAACATAAGGACCATTTTTCTATCCTAAATACATGTGAAGTACCCACGAGGTACGAACATGACACTTTTTCCATGGGACAATTGGGGCTCTTTCAAGTTAATTGCTATTCAAACTTCATATATAAATGACTGTCCTGCACATGTTCTGATATGAGTCATACCCCAGATTGGGCCTGTGTTTCAGACTCTGCCCATGTCTCTGGCCTTGATTGGATGGTCTAAGTGGTTGGCCACACCTCCCATGATCTGGTATTATACACATGTGTCTTTCCCCAAGAAATCAGTCCTCCAATACTGGGGTATGTGTTTTAAGCAGGGAAGCTGATTTTTTTTTCAGCAGAATAGAAGGAGTAGAAGCATGAAGATACCGTGTTGCGGTCCGGATGATCTCCACCCTAGAGTTCTAAAGGAACTGGCCGGGGTCATTGCGAGTCCCCTGGCACAGCTTTATGAGCACTCGTGGTGCTCTGGAGAGGTGCCAGAGGACTGGATGAGGGCCAACGTGGTTCCCATCTTCAAAAAGGGGAGGAAGGAGGACCCAGGAAACTATAGGCCAGTCAGTCTTACCTCGATCCTGGGCAAGCTGTTCGAGAAAATTATTCTGGCACACATCCAGGAGGGGCCAGCAGGGAAATGCATGCTCAGGGGCAACCAGCACGGGTTCATCAGCGGCAGGTCATGTCAGACCAACCTGGTGGCCTTCTACGATCAGGTCACTAAATCATTGGATGCAGGGGTAGCAGTGGATATAGTCTTCCTGGACTTCCAGAAGGCTTTCGACACTGTCTCTCACCCCGTTCTCATTAGGAAACTGGGGGACTGTGGCGTAGACACCCACACAGTCCAATGGGTCGCCAACTGGCTAGAGAGCAGAACCCAGAGGGTGGTAGTGGATGGGTCTTCTCGGCCTGGAAGGACGTGGGCAGTGGGGTCCCGCAGGGCTTGGTCCTTGGGCCTGCCCTGTTCAAAATCTTCATCAGTGAGTTGGATGGGGGGGTGCAAAGCACCCTGTTCAAATTTGCTGATGACACCAAGATGTGGGGGGATGTGGGCACAATAGAAGGGAGCACATTATTTACTCCAAGATGAAGATGGCTCGGCAGTGTGGGGAGGCGGCTAGGAAGGCCAGCTGTACCTTGTCGTGCATCCACAGATGCATTTCAAGCAGGACCAAGGAGGTGATCCTCCCCCTCTATGCGGCACTGGTCAGGCCGCAGCTGGAGTACTGCGTCCAGTTCTGGGAGCCGCACTTTAAGAGGGATGTGGACAGCATCGAGAGGGTCCAGAGGAGGGCCACTCGCATGATCAGGAGACAGCAGGGCAGGTCCTATGAGGAAAGGTTACGGGACCTGAACCTGTTCAGCCTCCAGAAGAGAAGGCTGAGGGGGGATCTTGTGGCCTGCTATAAACTAGTCAGGGGGGATCAACAGGCACTGGGGGAGTCCCTGTTCCCCCGAGCGCCGCCAGGAGTGACCAGGAATAACGGTCACAAGCTGGTGGAAGGAAGGTTTAAGTTGGACATCAGGAGCTGCTACTTCACGGTCAGGGCGGCTAGGGTCTGGAACCAGCTTCCAAGTGAGGTGGTGCAGGCTCCCACCCTGGGGGTTTTTAAGAGGAGGTTAGATGACCATCTTGCTGGGGTTGTTTGACCCCAGTACTCTTTCCTGCCATGGCAGGGGGTCGGACTAGATGATCTGCCCAGGTCCCTTCCGACCCTAGAAACTATGAAACTATGAAAATGGCTGTAGGAGTCTCTCAGCCAGCAAGCAGGAGTGGAGTCCAGTGTTAAGTCTTTCACTGCTACTCTCAGCTTTCTGGCTGAGAATGAGTCTGGGCAGCCATTTTGTAGCACAATCTCTTCAGGAAAAAGCTCAAGGCTATGACTTTGGAGTATGGGTATGTCTTATTTGGAAGTGTGTGATATTCAGGGATCCTGGTTTTCTCTGATAAAAACATCACAAATTCTCTTACAAAAAAATTGCAAATTATCTGATAAAAATCCCAAAATCTGTTATTAAAATTAAAAGCCCCCTGCAGCCCCTGCCTTCCCCCATGCCCTGCTGGTGCCTCTCATTGCCCACTAAAGCCCCCCTCTCCAGTCCTGCTGGTGCTCCTCACTCAGCCCCAAAGCCTCCACCAGCCTTGCTGGTGCCCCTTGCTTGCCCCCACAACCGCCCCCCCACTCTACTCATGTCTCTTGCCTCCCACTCACAGTCCCTGCCACCCAGCTCTTCCAGAGGGGGCCCCCAGCTACCAGGGCTATGGGGCCAGGGACCCAATTCTGAAGCTCTCAGCCCCCAACAGCAGACAGCTGCAGCAGAAGCCACATGGAGCTGACTCCCCCACTGCTGCTGCCTGCTCGGGTGGGGGTGGGGCTGTCTCCTGGTTCCCCCCGCCAGCTCTGCCAGTGCCCCTCAGCCATGACCTGCAACCCCACAGCCCTGTCAGAGGGGCCCCAGGCCCTGCCCTTCCCCATCCCTCTCACACTCCGGGCAGGGCTGGGGCTTTCCCACTTTGGTTGCAAACAGCTCTTGCAGGCTGGAGTTCAACTAGCCTGCAGAGCTCTTTCCAAAAGTGGGGAATCTGCGAGTTTCTCTGCGAAAAGGAGAAATCCACATTTTCTCTGATAAAAAGGGGAAATCCATGGTTTTCTCCTTCTTTCTGTGGGAAATGGACAACCAAGATCTGGTGATATGCAAGAAAATATGGTATGGGGATGCCATGATTTCTTCTTAAGTCAGCGTTTGGAATCCATATCTCATATCTCCCACTTACTCTAATTGGTTTACTTCCAGTTTCATGATACACGAAAAACGTTTCACACCATACTTTGAGAAAGACCGAAATTTAATTTTTCAGAATTAACGTTTACAACAAATTCAGTATAATTTATTTCTTATAGAGACAAGCTGGAAGCTGCCTTGTGGACCAGAGTGCTTTAGAGATATAAACTTCTTTAAAATGTGCCTCTACTGGACTCATGTATAAATCCTGCAAAGCTGCTGTTATCTTGTTTAACTCAATGTCATTTAACCTCTTTTAAAATATTTTTTTAGATTGTAATGCCACTAAAAAAGAAGAAAAGAATTCTTTACTGACATATGGCCATTTAGGATTAATGTTGAAAATCTACTCAAGTGGCAAGCACTGACATATTCTTCAGCTTGAATTTTTTTACACACATTTTTTTCTTGATCCTGCCTTTGTCTGGAAGAAAAATCACTGTAAGTGCATTATGAAATATTGTATTACATGTACGTAAAAATCTATCACAGTTGGCACATTTGTAATTTACTTGTAAGTATGAGGTTCTTATTAGGAATCTATACATCATATTAGCAAAATAGCATCCTTCCTGTACTATATTATTTTGCTAACATGATGGCTAGATTTCAAATGCAACGCAAAGGTCATAGTTGCCAACATGTTGAGGATTAGTTAATCACATTTGCCTTTCTGAGGGAATCACACTGACCTCATCGCCTTTATGCCCCTAGTGTTATTCTCTAAATTTCATAAGGAGTGAAAAACTCCAACAAAGTTCTGCAGTTTTATTTGTTATACATTCTATAAAAAAAAAAAGAAAAGCAAGTGCTTTTCTGGAGGTACATGGCATTACAACAATCTCAGAAAAGAGTATTTGGGTTGGGTAAATTTAGCATGCTGAATGTGTTGGTCCTTTTTAATTTTGTAATATGTATCTTCACTATGTGGGAACAGAATAAAAAATCTGTTTATATTGCAAGAACACATGTATTAAATGCAGATATTTCTATCCTGTTTCACCCATCAAAAAGTATTGACTATTTTCAGTATTCCAGTTTCCCGCTTCCATTATCAAAGAACACTTTCTGAAGATCTTTGGAGCATTACATAAGCATGACAACTGTGTTGTCCTAATGCTCTTTTTAACACTGATAAAATACAAAATTGTCATAAATACATTTCAATGCAATTGCACATTTGAATTCCTCTGTGCTTGAAGGAGGTAGAACCTCATTTTATTTTTAGACTGACTTACCTTATGGCCTCTAGTTTATCTAGTTTGAAGTCCTTTGTTGGACAAAAACTTAAACTGGAATGGAATGCAGTTCAAACTTCAGAGCTATTTTGTTTTAAAATGCTACCTACAGAGTTATAATAGCCTTCTGTAAAATTAAGGGCCTTGTTACATGGTAATTTTGGGTGGCTACTGAGGCTCTTAACCCCTTGTCCACACATTAACACCTGAAACTGGTTTTAAACACTCATTATATGACTCAAATTTATGCCACTCCTGGACAGAATTATCTGTAATTTGTGTTACCTAGCTCATGTTACACTAAGGTGAAACTACATTTGTATTGCTCCTGGGTTGCGAGCATGTAATTGTTAGAATACAACAGCTGCTGTGCAGTTCGGAGCAAGAGTCTCTTTTTTTGAAACAACTCCAAATATACATGTGCCCATACCCAGCATGTGTTTTGGCTGATTCAGAGGGTACCTTTTAAAAAGGGAGAGTAATATTATTTTGATCACTTAACATTGTGGGGAAATATGCTGGGTAATAATTCCCATACGTATTAGAAACTGTGTGAGTATTAAAATAATAATTTTAACTAGGGCTAACACAGAGTCTGAATATCACTTAAATCTTCAAACTAAAGCATAAGTGTTTTATAGACCGTGTGAGAGCCTTTGGTACAATGGAGAATTTCACCCTGAATGAAATAAATGCTGTCTGGCCCTCTGTACAATGGTAAATTTTGCCATGAACAAGTAAATGCTTGAAAGGTCAAAAAGGAGATTGCCTAATCTTTTTGGAAGTGTGGTGTAGTGGAATTCTTAATGTTCTTCTTGATAATCACCAGTCAAGGTGAAAGAAACTCAGCTTTTTATCAAAGCCAGTTTTGCCTCCTTTGTAAACATGCGGTAATTCAGAAAATTCCCATGATAATGTTGTTCTGGTTGAAACAACCTACCCGGAACAAACTACCCTGAAATTCTGAAATAATATTAGCAGATGATATATTTTTTGTTCATTTGGTAAAAGCACATTAGTAAATATTCTGCAACTATAATATTAATATGTATTCTGTTTACTGTGTATAGGGATAGAACATTATTTTCTTAAGCCTTTTCCACTCAGATGTTTTACAAATAGAAAAGATGTTAAACATAATTTATTTTCTTTACACAGGATGCATTTACATGAGACACTAGCTGTACAGTAGCCTAACAATACAGCACAGTAGTGAATCACAGCACAAACAGTGCTAACATGCTACTGCACAGTATTATTAGGCTACTGCACAGGAGTGTCATTAAAAAAGCATGCGCCTCCACTACTATGCAGTAATGCCAGTTACTATGTATTGATTCAGTGCTTGATTATACAAGTACTAAACTTAATGTGCATTAACTATGGTTCATTCATGAACATGTAGGTGCACCCAAAGAGAGAGAAAACTTAAGTAGATGTCCATATAATTAATCATTAATTCATGAAAACAAACATCTATTGAATCCTTAAAAATGTGACAATCACCTTCCAGATGTAAATCTGTCTAACTGCAATATAATAAATATAGATTACAACTGCAATTATGATACAGATCAGCCAAAAGTAAAATGTTCATTTTGGGAAATATCTTCTAGATCATCTGTCCAGCCATATTTAAGACAATGAAATTTAAAATAGATAATATTTCTAAGATAAAAGGCCCAGCTCAAAATATTTTACCTAAATGTGGCACTTACTTTTACAAACTTTTGGTTAAAGACAAAAATTGCACATAACCTGCTATAAGTGATCAGAAATCTGTTCAAACTGGTTTGAATCTGTAACACAACAGAAGTTCAGTGCACATAAACCACTCTCAAATTAGCTGAAACTGTCCCAGATCCTTTCCAGATTCAAGTTAACTCTCAGTCCCCCAGCATCCCAAGATGCTTTGCACTTCTCCCATACCTCCTGCCCCCCTCTCTCCCCACAGGGTGGTCAGGCTAGCCTTGGTTCACACTATCTGCTCCAGCTGAGCACGGAAGCATGGTCTAGCACCC